>NW_027506654.1:0-54226 GCF_021521415.1 Bidens hawaiensis
ACAGTTGTCTAATGTGATTGTGCGTGAAGTTCGTTGTGCTATGCGTCGATTCAAGTTTTTATTTTTATATTTTTTACCCTATATATGTATCATATATTTTTCTCTCTTTATTGGGTTGGAAAACAGAAAAATGGCTAAAGAAGTCCGCGAGCGGGAGAGACAACCGCACGAAAGAGGGTAATGATGGTAGTATATCTTAGCATACGGGCGGTTCAATAGGGTTTGGTGAGCATCTTATCCTCTTGGTAAGCTAGTTTTATTTGTAAATTCAATCTTAAAAAATTATGTCAAAAATTATAATTGTTTGTGCTTTAACGTTTATTACATTACTTCTTATTAGGAAAAAGAACATGGTCGAAAAGTTAAGTGGATTGAAGTATTCTTAAATACCCACCTCAGCAAAGAAAGCAAGAAAAAGTATTGGGTGGGCGAGCTCAACATTAATAGCGTTGTTGGATTTGATTTTTGTACGGAAAAGTCAGAACACGCATTTGTAAGTTATCTTTATCATTTTTCGTTTTGTTATATAATTAGGTATAACATATCAACCAGGGGCGAGCAAATGAAATAGACCGTTTCATATTTCATATACATGTGGTAACATAAAAACTGCTAACACTATAATATAATATACATGTGGTATATTCATAAACGGGTTGGTTCGGTTTATAACTAAAAATTTAAATGAAAATTACATACTGATTTTGTGGGTGTGATATATAAACGGGTTGGTTCGGGTTCAGGTCCATGAAACCAAACTGGAACCAAACCGTTAGTAACGTTTTGGTTTGGTTCAGTTTAAAAGTTATACAGTTTGGTTTTGGTTCACATAAATTAAAAACCGTTACTAACGGTTTAGTTTATAGTTTGACGAAAAACCGCGAAAACCGGACCGTGAACACCCCTACTTGGCTTTGAGGTTTCTCCTTACATTAACCCTTTATTAGTTATGATGCTAATATTTTTAACAATTTTAGGTTCAAAAAGTTAGAGCCGAAATGGAAAAAGAACTAGAAAATGAAAGGAAGTCAAGAAACGAGTTGGAAGAACGAGCAACGAATGGAACAAATGGAAAAAGAACGTAAGGAAAATGAAGAAAGGAGGCAAAAACAATCTGATGAGCTTATGAGAAATTTTGAGGTCGGTAGTAATTAGTAGTAGTTTCAAATATTTTGAATTTATAACTTATTAGTGAAGGTTTGGTAATGTAAACCTGTTTTGAATTTATGTTGTTGGGTTTGTTAAACTTATGAAAAAACATGTTTTGAATTTATGCTAATGTGTTTAGTTACATTTTTAGCCACGTTAACAATAACCTCCAGTGTCTATATGATATGATTGGCCATACAATACATCAATATGTGTGACGAAAATTTTGACATTAGCCACACTTTAAATTAGGAAAAACATTATGTGTGACAAACGGTAAGACAATAGCCACACCACAAACTACAAAAGAGTGTTTGACTGGCCAGTTCACATTTTTTGCCACATTGACAATAACCTCCAGTTTCTATAAGATATGATTAGCCACACAGTACCTCACTATGTGTGACGAAAAGTTTGACAATAGCCACACTTTAAATTACGAATAGCATTATGTGTGACAAACGGTAAGACAATGGCCACACCACAAACTACAAAAGAGTTTTTGACTAGAAAGTTCACATTTTTAGCCACATTGACAATAACCTCCAGTGTCTATATGATTGATTAGCCACACAGTACCTCACTATGTGTGACGAAAAGTTTGACAATAGCCACACTTTAAATAAAGAAAAACATTATGTGTGACAAACGGTAAGACAATAGCCACACTATAATCTACAAAGGAGTGTTTGAGTGCAAGTAAACATATTTAGCCACTTTTAATGTAATATCCAGTGTCTATATAATATAATTAGCCACACTATTATTAAATTTAAGTGGCCATTGCTTTGCTATATCCACACGGTATAGGTCACAATGCACACTTAACACAACCCTATTGGCCACATTATTATAAATTCATGTGGCTGAAACATTAATTCATGTGACTCTATACGTGCAATGGTCACTCATAGTAAATAGTCATGTGACCATTTTCTACCGTTTAGCCACACTTATTGGAGAGGCTTCTTGATGGCCAGCAACTAATGCATGTACCCTTTAGCCACACTTATTACCACATAAGGCCACTAAAAACTATGTGTGGCCATATCATACCCACGGTGTCACGACCTTTGGCCACATATAACCTGAACCAAATGTGTGTGGCTAAAGGCCTACGACCACACTTTATTCGTGTGGCTAAAGGTCAATATTCACGTAGTGCGGGTAAAGATTAATAAAAAATCTGAGTTGTTACAATTGACGTATCAGTGATTAATCCGGCGGCAAGGGTAGAAGACATCAATGGAGCTATGTTCAACACCGTAAGATTCGCCGGTTGCGTCAGCCATCGGCGGTGGGTGGCGGCTCCGGTGAGAACCTCATACCCCAGAAGGTGTTTTTCTTGATAGATCTTTGATGTTTGGTAGTTTTTTACCCCTTTTTTTGGTATATCTTTAATCTTTGATGTTTATTTTCAAGACATAATGTTTTTTCTTTTTCTTTTCGTTTTTAAGGTCTAAATAATTGTAACATCCCGAACTTTCTAAGAATAAATGTAGAACTTGAGGAGTAATGTAAATAGTTAATTACACTTGGCCACTGTCATTAACTACTTACCTTACGAATCATGTGCTAAATAATTCCTAGAGTGATAACGTTTGTGTTTCCTTAGAGATAAGATAGATGAATTACAAAGGGACGAGCGCGAAGAGGTCGTACTGGACGCTGTGGTAAGACACGTGCCAACCAGACACCTGCTGAAAAAGGTGTGACAAAGTAATATACGAAACAATAGGACTTCGACTTCAGGATGTAAAGAAGAAGGATCACGCCTAGAGCTTGTAATCATATACACCAAGGGGGTTGCTCAAAGTTTTTGCACTACAATGCCAACAATGTTCGCCGAAGCATCAAAGGTAGCCCGAACTCTGAAGTCCAAATGGAAGTAGCATGAAAGAAACAGAGATAAGCCAACTAGAACGAGTTAAGACAGGTAGTATGTCTGCAATAGTTAAATCTATAAAGGAACTTGTTGGGATCGTGAGTAACGAAGCGAATGACGAGAAAGTAGAGATGATCGGCAAGGACGGGTGAAAGTCGAGGCATCCTAATTGAAAATGAATGAAAGTACGAGACTACATAGTTTGGCAAATATGAAAGAACACATTAAGAAGAATGTAGTTGTGTACCCGATACTTAATAGAAGAGACCACTAGCGAGACTTTCGTCAAAGTATGAGAATGGATAAGAATTGTATGGTAGAACTAGAGGGACGTGAGTTCCTTTCTACTCTTTATGATTGACCTTAAGAGAGCTTGCTGTCGTTTGGAATGGATTTGACGCCTGAGTTAAAGATCGTATAGCATGTAAGAGTAAGTTGATAAGTTTTATGTCATTGGATGGTGGTACAGTGACGGTGTATGGTATTAAGGAAAGTTCAAGGCTTAACGTCATTCCAATGATAAAAGCTGAAGGTTTGTTAAAGCGAGGGTGCAGTGCCTACCTGGCGTATGTTGTCAAAGCTACGGCAGACACGAAAGAAATGAAAGATGTTCCTGTAGTGTGTGACTAACCAGAAGTGTTCCCATAGGACCTTCCGGGGTTACCACTGGAACGAAAGGTAGGATTCCAGATAGAGTTAATACCAGGAGCACAGCCCGTCGCGAAAGCACCTTACCCGCCTGGTTACGTCCAAGATGAAAGGGTTAATATCCCAACTACAAGAACTCCTTGACGAAGGTGTACTATGCCGAGTATTTCCCTACGTGGTGTACCGGCGATGTTCATGAAGAAAAAGATGGAAGTATGAGAATGTGTATAGATTTCTACGAGTTGAACAAGCTTACTGTGAAGAATAGATATTGCCACAAATGGATAATTTGTTTGGTCAAATACAAGGTGCGAATTGGTCCTCGCAAATAGACCTCATAGCAGGCTATCATCAGTTGAAAGTGAAAGAGGCAGACATCCCTAAGACAACATTTCAGACGCGATATGAATACTACAAGTTTCTCGTGATATCGTTGGGTAGACGAATGCTCAAGCAACATTAATGGTTATGATGAATAGGGCATGTCATCCGATATTAGGACAAATATGTCGTTGCCTTCACAGACGATAGTTTCGATTATTCAAGGGATAAGTCCGACCATGCTGAACACTTGAGAAAAGTGTTGGAAACGCTGAATAGAGAGTAATTGTATGCTAAGTTTTCAAGGTGTACCATTGACACATGTCATAAGAAGCAGAAGGAACGGAATACGAGGCAAGAAGATGAGTGAGGCTGATAAAGGATTATGATTGTGGAATCAAGTATTATCCTGGTGAGGCTAATATGGTTGCTGACGGCCAGAATGTGGAGAAGATATTGTGACATTTAAGTAGTATAAACTAGTTAGTACTCCTAATTGCATTAGCGAGATCCACAAGGTACAGTTAAAAGTTATAAAGGATGAGAGCAAGACGAAAAAAAAAATTAATGAATTCTCTAGTTACACCGAGAGTTGAAAGATAATACTTATGATGTGAAGATCAAATTTGGTCGCCTGATGATTCCACGTCATGGATATCTTCGAGGCCAAATCCTAGATAAAGGTCATAAGTCTAGATGTCGCTTATAATGAAGGCATATACTAATAGAAGTGAAATGATTTAGTAGAAGTCAGATGAAGATGAGTCCATGGCATGCGACAGTTGGGGATAGACATGATACTTTGCCAACACAGATAAGAACAACCACAAGTGTTACGAATGTGGAGCCGAAAGTCACACTACAAGAAAATGCTAGAAAACAACGACAAAAGGTGGAAAGACATGCATGGAAAGCGTAGATATGGTTTAGACTTATTGAGTCGTGAAACAAATGATTAGTGAGTAATTGATAATCATGTGATCATGGAAGGGAAGTCCTCTGGAACAGAAAGGATAAAATGGTATTATAAAAGAAGGTCAAGATATACCGGAAAGGAAGTCGGTTAAGGTAATTGGTTATGATAGATCAGGCAGCCTGATATGCAACGGCAAACAACAATGGATTCATAGGAAAACGTAAAGCTTGATTAGTAAAGAAATAGGGAGATGTATCATCATGGACTTCATGATCAAGCTACCTTGGATAGCTATAACTCATGAACCTTACATGTTGATGCAGAGCTGAGGATGAAAGAAGGTATAAGTGGTGACTTAAGGAGTCCTCCGACAAGTTATGCAATGGAAGCGCTCAAGAATTGCAAGAAGTGTTCTCCCTCAAGGAATAGACAGAGGGATTTTAAGAAGTAACCCTTAAGGGAGAAACTGGAAAGGTTTTATTTTTTGGAATTAATATGTTATGAACGTATTGCAAAGCAGTATATTTGCTACAGGTTGTAATTGGACGGAATGGTCATTCAGTGCTAATTTAAAGGACAAGGAAGGAGACTATACTTGTGGAAGTGATATGCAATAGCAAAGTCTGAATAAGGAAACATATAATCAAGGACTTCATGAACAAGCTACTTAGAAAGCTAAAACTAATTAACATCACTCAAAGAATGTGGGACAAGGATAAACTGGTAAGTTAGGAAGCTAAGCCGGTTCAAGAAAGAATGTGAATACAGGAAGTATTCCTTTTACAGGGACTAAGCAGGTTTCGAGGACGAAACCTCTTATAAGGTGGGTAGACTTGTAACATCCCAAACTTTCTAAGAATAAATAATTAATATATTATTTATTTAAGATAGAAAAGTTTACTTAAGTTAGTAGAGAAATAAAATAATAAAGATGGAAGGATAAGTAGGCTAATTAGATGGAATTATTTATGGACCAAAAAGGAAAGATGGGCCTAAGTTCCATGGGCTTAAGGGTGTATAAATACCCCTTAAAAACCTAATCCTTTCCATTTTCATACATCTCCACACCATAGCCTACACCATCAAAACACACACTTAACCCAATTTCCGTTTTTGAGAAAAACACCCACAAAGACACAAAGATTTCCGGAGATCTAGCCGTCGGATCGGTCTCAAATTTTAACCGAGTATTACTGACATATAAATGAAGTTTTTCATCTAAAAGATCTTCGATCAAAGGTCGGGAAGTCCGATTTTTATCAGTAAAATCACAGCAGCTCAAAAGTGAAGATTCCGGCGACTGTTACACTATTCCGGCGACTGTAGCGGCGGGTTCCAGCGAAGGTGAGCTGATGGATTTGTAGATCGGGACGAGACGGTTCCGTGGCCGCTTGAATCACTCAAATCGGAGTTCGTTTGATATGGTTTTGAGCATCTCGAGTGATTTCAAACAAAAAACCTCAAAGGTACGTTTTTGTTAAAAAGGTTTACTTTTCATGAACGGATTTACATGAAAATTGGTAGGATGATAGATCAGGTCTAGATAAACCATAAAGTTGCAAACTTGAAGATTAAAATGGACTTAACGAACTCATGGTTATGAACGACTCGTTTAAATAAACCTTAGATCTAGTTTTGAACGTTTTAGCCATAAAGGTTCAAGCTTTATGCTAGAAAAGGGTTAAGTCTTGATGATGGGTTGATAACGAATGTAAAACGATGCTGGAATACGTTTTTCCGGCCACCGCACGGTTTTCCGGAAAGGCGGCGCCGGAAAGTGTGTACGAGGTAAGGGGAATGTCAGAGAATGTTTCTGACGTTCTCTGACCTAACCCTAGTTCCTAACGGGAAGTTAACGAACTAGAGGTGATTCACCAAGAGGTTCGCTATAGAAAGTCTAACGAACCAGACTTATTTCATGTTCAATTTGTTAAGGGAACAAGATGACGAATTACTCTTGATTCGTTAAGGGAGGTAACGAATTGGAAGGTCCAATTCGTTACATGGTCCAATTCGCTACCGGAACTGGTTCGTTAAATAGCCAATTCGTTAAAGGGTTCAATTCGTTACAGGAACCAGTTCGTTTGATAATCCAATTCGTTAAAAGTCAGGTAATGAACTAGAAGATTGGCAGAATGACTGAACAGTCCCTGGACTTAGAAAGAATGAGAGAATTACATAATAGCCCTTGGACTTTGATTAATTATGAAAGATGCCTTTAAAGGTTAACGAGTAAAGGTTAACTAACCGGGTAATGATTCAATGAAGTAAAACCAGCTTAGACGTGTAGGATTAATTAAGTAGCAATGAAAATGGCTAGAGTACTGTTTAACATCTCAACTATTAAACAGTTAGTCGCGCACAGCAAAGGAAGGGAATAACCTTAAACGGAAGACGCAACCGAGATCAGGTGAGTTTCTAGCCCCATTCCTTGTTATGTTTTCGGGGCTGTGTGCATACTCGATGTGATTAGTAATTCACTTACCTTAAGTGGTAAGTGTATGCCTTATATGATTTATGTATGAATGAATGCTTGACGGTGCGTGAACGATCTTCGGATATTGCATGTACCGCCAGGTGATAGTTTGAAGATATGATTGTTATATATGATGTGTAAATGATGTGTGTATGTATGTGGTTATAATTATGAATATATAGAAAAGTATGGTATGGTTGTATGGAAGAAAGGGAGATCGGACCCTAATAATATCCGAGGATGGAAGGGAGACCGGACCCTAATAATATCCGAGGATGGAGGGTGACCGGACCCTAATAATATCCGAGGATGGAGGGTGACCGGACCCTAATAATATCCAAGGATGGAGGGTACCGGACCCTAACAATATCCGAGGTATGTAGGGCGAAATGCTCTTTATAATGTAAGGTTAGTTACGTATGTTTTGTGTATGTTAAAGAAATAAAGTACGAAAGAATGAAAGTATGTGTATGGAAGAACGATGAACATGTTAAGTATGTAATATGTATCTTCAGATACGTATATAAGTAAGTATGTGAAAGTATGGTATGTTTCCTGATTAACTATAACTCACTCAGCGTAGCTGACTTTTAGTATGCACGCAGGTATATATGTTTATTGAGCTGGCATGAGGATGACACATGGCATGAATTGAACGGCTGGCATCTGAAGATGGAAGAAATGATGTTTTACATACGATGCTTAATGTTATGGTTTTAAGGAAAGGATTAGATGTTTTGTAATGAATGATCGAAGTTAATGTTTCCGCGAATGTTTTAATTCACTCTGATTTGTAGAACTGTGTTTATGAGTAAATCCAACACCAAAGTAGGGCTACCGGTAACGGGGCCTTACAATAATTTTATTTTCATTTTGCTAGATCTTTGATGTTTTTGTTCAAAATAAGATTTAAGGATTTGGTAAATGCTTTAATTTTTTTTCAAGATATGATGTATTTTCATTTTTTTTCTATTCGTTTTTAAGATCTAAACAATTGTATATTCGTTTTTTTTCTTTGAAGATCTATCATATGAGTGTATTTTTGGTATTGAATTGTGTATAGTTAAACTAATTATTGGACTTGTTTAGCTTGTAGCGATGGTGACTATAAGTTTATATACACTTATGGGGGAATATTATAAGTGGAGCGGCGAAGTCATTGGTACTCTCATAATATGACGAAGAAAGGTGTTGGGTTACCTTCCAAAAAAGCCCAACACATAAGTGGTCAGGAGCAAAATAACCTTCGTTAGCCCAATTTAGGAAGGGTCAATTAGGGTTTCATTCATCTTTACTTATAAATAAAAGAAGGGGACCTATACTCTCTCTTTTGTATTTTGTATGCACCAGAGACACCACCATGACGACGGTGATGATGATTGTTCTGAGTCGAAATCATCTCTCCCCGCTAACCCACATCGCACTATATGTTTCCACCATGCTATTTACACCTTGAGATCCGAAACGAGCCAAAGAAGACGAAGCGTGGTTACATTCATCTTCAACTCGGATGGCATTTACCTAGATCCGACCTGGATCAAGTTCGTGCTTCTTCAAAAGGGTTTTACGAATTTTAATCCACTGGTCTTTTGCAACACGCCAGCCCACATCTCTTGATATTTTTATTTTAGACATGACCATATTATAAATACGTTTAATCAGTTACAATCTATGGCCTTACACATCATCTTTTTTTTGTAGACCTAAATTTGTATTACCATCATTTGGTTTTCACGCTTATATTTCTTTTAATGTTGCAAAAGTCGCTAGCCGGTCCCTAGGCGGCCGACCCCCTTGGAGGGAGTACTCGGGGAGTACCCGGACATGATAAATAAAAAGAAAATTAATTTTTGGGTAATATATATATTTCAAATATCATAGGTTTACTAATATTTATAACAAAATAAGTGAATATCAATATAAATAAGAGAAATACATTTTAAACACTAAATTATTCTAAATATGTTAATCATTAATTAAAAAAATGATATTCGTTCTTTAATATTACAGAAATACAAATTATGTTGTATTTTTTAAGTGAAAATAGATCCAAGTTAACCGACTAGATGTGATTTTGACTAATGTTGACCACCTTCGAACAGTTTTTAGTAACTACGCGGAGATACAGAAACTCCCCTCGACACCATACCTTGTAGCGAGTACTCGGAGAGTACTCGGCCTTGTAGACCTACTTTTACAACATTGATTTCTTCGCCTAAAATATTTATGTTTTTTTCTTAGATTTATTTATTTCTAAATCTTTATCACTAACATTTAATATTTAGTTTAATATTTTATTTAAAATTTCGTCTATTTAACATGTGTAATACAAGAATGCCTAGCACAGTACAATACTTTAATATTTTGAATGATCGAATAGTAAAATAAAACAAAATGAGAAACATTAAGTTTTAAATATAAAATTATAAAATAAAAACAAAAAATTAGCAGATCAAATATGGAAAATATTATAAAATATAAAAAACAAAAATTCATTCAGTTCTTGATTGAAAAATCAAAAGAAAAGTGAAAATTACAACAAACTTTAAACATTTCGAACAGTTCCATACATGAATGATGAATATTGTATGACAAGCAACATAATTCCGTGTGAATAAGAAATAACCATTACAGCTGAAAACATGTACATGTGTTTTGTATGTTTAAAATGTTGCTTAGTGCTTTGTAAAAGTCCTTCACTGTTTTTTAAAATATATCTGTTTACGTTACAAAACAAATACTAAAAAGGTGCTGATGATAGCACATTGCAGCGCTAATGAAGTACATATCGAGAGCGTACAAACTTAGGTAGTTTACATTTTAAATACCAAAGAGTATGCAATAACCAAAAGATACATACGTGACATACCTAAATTTAGCATTTTAAGGTAAGATTAAATTTAAAATGTAATATATTATAAAAAGAATAAAGGAAACCAAAAAAAAAACAAAAAAGAGAGGGAAAATATATATAAAAAATAATGGCCAAAAGAAAAATAAAATGAAAAATAAAATAAACTAAAAGAGGGAACCGGGGGGGGGGGGGGGGGGGTGTTAGGGGTGTTCTTCGGGTTATGTATTCGGGTTTCGGGTTTGAGCTCAAAACAAATTGACCCAAAATCGACCCAAAAAGTACGGTTTGTTCGGGTTTCAGGTTGAACGGGTCGGGTGAATTCGGGTTTAACAAATTAAAAAAATATATCTATCTTTAACAATATCATAAATTAAAAAATCATATTACAAACTGCTATAAAACCATAACATACATCCATATTCAAAATTAACATATATTATTTAGCAAAACATGAAATTTATCATACAAACATGCATTAGACAGGATGAAGGAGTATTGTAGCATGTGGATAAATACTTGTGTAGATTGAAGAAACATGCTCAATAGATATTGGTTTAAATACTATACAATTTAATTTTTTGAATTGAATATACATTCTTAACATGCTTTATGGTAATTAATACATTGGGATGTGATAAATCCAATACTAATTGGAGTTTTGAGAACAACCTAACAAGAATACATAAGGTCACTATGTTACTTTACCGCTAAAGTACCCTATAAAAATTAGGGATACATGCATCGATGTATCATACTTCAGGTTATTCGGGTCAACCCAAATTTGGGTATTTCAACCCAAATACTGACCCAAATATTTTATCTCGGATTCGGGTTAGGAGTTTAATCAGTTCGGATGAATTCAGGTCGGGTTATTCGGGTCTTGGGTCGCTTCGGGCTGGGTTTGTTATTTGGATACGGTTAAAAAAAACACCCCTAGAATGTATTCGAAGTTGAAACACGGGTGTTGGTAACGACAGCAAACCATCAAGGCAAGGTCTAAATTCTGTTTATACATTGTTTCCATGTCTATATACAAAAATAATAATAAATTAAGGAAGGATTTTTTTACCAACCAAAGCTCTAATATATATATAGGGTTCGGATCAAATACAAACTAAATAAACGTGCTAACTGTACGAATCAAATAATGCAATTATATGTATGACAAAATATAATTACACTACGATGTAATTACATAATTACAATAATTAATTTGCACAGCTATTGCGTTAATCTAATTTGCACGTTAACTTTTCTCTTATATATATATATATATATATGTGTGTGTGTGGGATGGGATCTAGAGAGAACTCCTCTTAAAAAGAGAAATAGAGAACTAGTAAAGAATTATTTTAACTATTCTTAAAAAAATATTTTGTGATTTTTTTTCTTTCTTCATTCTAATCAGATGATATTTATACTAAAAAAATGTCGGTGTAGTGCATATGTGCACTAATGCCTATTGCATATATACAATAATGTTTTATTGCAAATAATACAACACAATTGCATTATACAATACACAATATTGAATATATGGGAATACAACACTATAATTGTATGCAATACACACTATCGCATATATGTAATACAACACTAATGAACATATACACTATATCGATTTTTTTTATTTTTGTATATAATATAACACTATTGCACATATACAATACACACAATTGTATATATGCTAATCAACACTATTGCACATATAAAAATACACACTAGTGCACATATGCATTAAGAAAAAGTCGACGTATTGCATATATGCATTACAACGGTTTTTTTAATTTTTTAATTTTTATATTTTTTTGTGGTAAAGAATAACAACATATAAGAAGGATGAAAGAAAAAAAAAATTAAAAATATAATTTTTTAATTAAATTAAAAATACTTTATTACTAGTTCTCTAGTTCTCTCTTGATCTTTTTCCTATATATATAGAGAGAGAGAGATAAAAGATCCAATACAATAATGGTTTATCATACAATACGTATGCGACTCGTATACCCGTCGATCTTCAATTTAACGCGATGACAGTTTGTAATTTTCGTCAAATCTGATCCACTGCTCTCATCGATTCTGTCCACCTTCATCGTCACCATTCAGCAATCTTCATCGTACAACGATTTCGTCCATTGTCGAAGCCGCCATCCACAATCATCATACATCGTCGTCTATTATTTGTTCACAGGTTTGTTAATATTTTGATAAAATTGAAATTGAAATTGATGAACCTAATTCATCAATTAACCTTTAAATTGATCTAATTAATCATCAATTTGAAGATTCGGTCGATTAATTTTTTCAATTTTTAGTGGGTTATGCCTGAACGTTTAAACTCTTTTGCCTGAACGTTTAAACTTTTTTTCCTGAACATTTAAAGGTTTAACATTTGAAAAAACACAACATTTAACATTTGTTAGTTTAGAAGTTCTGTTTAGAAGTTCTGAACTTCAGGTGTTTAATTTTTATTTGTTAGTTTAGAAGTTCTGTTTAGAAGTTCAGAACTTCTAAACTTTTTTGAACACCCAGAATTTCATTAAAAGTATTAGAACGTTTAAATATGTTCATTTTTTTAACACCCTGAACTTCATTGAACGTATCAGAACGTTTATAGTTCTTCAGTTTTGTTTTAGAACGTTTAAACATAACATTTTGAACCCTAATAAGAGCTCGATTGAGTGCGTTATTTCTGCAATCCCATAATCGATTGATGATCCTAAATACTTCTACACATCAATTCAATTGATTAAAATCATCATTTTGGTGTTTATTTTGGTCAGATGGTATAAACTTTGAGTAGAACGTTTAAACATGAACCCTAATCATAGCTCAATTAAGTGTGTTAATATGTATTTTCATAATTGATTGATGATTCTAAAGCCTCTTACCCATCAATTCGATTGATTAAATCATCAATTTTTGATCAATTTGAAGATTTTTAATGTTCAGTGACGTTATATTTCAATTTTAGTTTTTGACTTTTGAGATTTCATACTGTAAGCTGTGATTAGAGTTTGGAAATTGGATTAGATTAAGCGACAAGTTTCGAATTTGGATCAGAGTTGATTTGTAATCGACGAATTTTGATCGCGAACTACTGTTGGGTTATTTACAAAATTGCCACCGCTCGTTTTTTAATCAAACGTTCTGGAATATCGCGTACCTAATGTACGATAAGCCATTATTGTACGTTAACCCACCCATATATATATATATATATATATATATATATATTCTATTTTGTATATTTTTGATTCTTTAATATATATATAAACAATTTTTTATGATAAATTTTACAACAGTGATCAAGCTGTGAACATATGCCGTAAGAACAAGTTAAAAAATATTATAGAAATAATTATAACATGTTGCAATACGAGATTGTTGAAACAAAAATACGACATAAACTACTTTTGATTTTATAACTTATATAAGATGTAATTTGTATATTCGTAAAATTTGGAACAATAATTATGTAATATATAAAAAAAAACATGTATTCGCCAACTATCTTTATAATTAAATGCGTGTACACTAGATACACTAGTATATAGAGATGACAATGAAAGTCAAACATGATGGGAAAACCATAAACTCGAAGCAGTTAAGACCGGTAATGCTCGTCTCATTAGGGTTTAGGTTTAGAACAAGTATGAGATTACTTTTGAAATTCCTCGTGGGTTTGAGATAGGTATGAGATTTGTATGATTCCCGATAACTAAGCGTCATTTACCTAATTATATACACGAGTAACCTGGCATATAGCATACCTTAAAAACATTATTTAGTTTTTTGATTAACTTGTCTAATTTATCCTTTTTTTCTACATTTGGATATATCATGAAAATAGGAGCATTACTTATATGCTAAAACTTGTTTATAACAATTATTTTTGTAAATGATTAGTTACTAAAGACATCTTATGGTAATAATTTTTTGAAATTGGTTATTTGTTACAAACGGATGTAACTGACAACTATATTTGTCAAAACTCGATAAGGGCTCGACGGATTTTGGGTTGGGCCAGGCCGGGTCTATCGACTGGTAATTTTAAAATAGTAATGGATATACCAAGAACCCATAGGTTTTCCTGATACCTGAGGGGTAACAAGCCGACAAATACCCAATGGGTAATGAACGTATTTGAGAGGGACTTTGATAACTAAGTATTAAGTATGGGTTTGTAAATACGTAAATTTGTCTCAAACCCTACTCATTATCATTTATTAGTAGTAGATGCAAAAAAAATAATAATAATAATGATAAGTCAAGAAATAAATAAAAATAAATAAATGATTTAGTGACTTAAGTTATATTTAAATGGGTAAATAAACCATGGCGTGCGGGTCGGGTTTTATCCGGGAATCCCTCAATAGGTGGACTGCTAGGGGCTCCGTCCGTCCGGACTCGTAGCCGGCTCAGGCTACCTTAAGCCAATGAGGGCTGCGTACAAAGTACCCGGCGTTACTTAGTTGGTTGTTCCAAACAAAATATAATAAACCATCGCCTTAATAGCCGGTGTGCGCGTTAATATCTACTATTATAATAAACAAAAATAATGTTTGTGGCACATGGCACTTAATTGACTTATTTTTGTGCCAAGTGGCACCTTTATCTTATAACTTTTAACTAATAATTTTTCTAATTAAAACAAATCAATTAAAACCTTCCTTAACAAGATTAAAACCTTTCTTAACAAGCCCTAATGAGATATAAATCACCATTCAACATTGTTTGCACACAAAATCTACATATTTAAATCGGTATGTTTCACATCCGTGTATGTCTATATTGTTTTCATACCCCAAATATGTATTTTCGTACCCCAAAATCCTTATTTCGTTTGGTATTTTCGATTGTATGCAAATTTCATACCCCAAATCCTATTCCAACCGGTTATCAAATCTTTATTTTCCCCAATATCCCTATTCTGATTGTATGCAAACACTAATAATACCCAAATATGCTTTTTCCGATTAAATATGATAATAACCGATTATTTATTCGATTAACACCTACATATGTCGATTAATTGTATGCTTTGATTTCATTGTCCAGATTTTTTTCCTCTTTGCATCCGTTTATTGTATGTACACTTTTGAATGTGATGACTTTTTCAAAAACTTATTGGAATAGGGTGTATACGTATGTTCATTTTTTATTAAGCAACATAAATTAGTTTGTTTTTACTTCAATTTTACTTCAATTACTAGATCGATTGGTTATGTGTACTTGATCGTCAACTACTTGAATGATGAAATATAATTTAATCTTACTATCATATGCAGATACACGTTTATTTATCGATCGATATAGCCAAGTTTCTTTAGAGTTGTTCTCCATCCACCCAGAAATTATTTGTTAAACATCTTTTTTAATTATTATTTATTTTTAACAATTTCTTAATATGAATGGAAAACTTTGATTAACTATACTTATTTATATTTACTTTAAGTGTTACGGACTAGATATGCACAATTATCTAATCAATATAACAATTTTTCAAAATAATTGTTATTCTATTTATAATTAATTAATTAATTAACAACTTCCAATTGATCTATATTCAAGGTATGTCCATAGAAGTTTTCCAATTGTGAAGCCTGGGAAAATTTGAGAGAAAAAAAAGTTCATGGCTTTATTAGATCTAAGTTTTTCTGACAATAAAGTTCTTGACAAAATAATATTTTGATTTCTACTGAGTGACTCATGTTCATATAACAAACTATAGCCTTTGGATGTGCTTATGTTTTCTTTTCTTGAATTACTAAGTTAAGATTATATTTGTAAAGTACACGATTGTAGAAAAGTATCTTGAAGTTTGGTTAATGAATCAAACTAATAAGTTATTTGTTGCTGTGTGAACCAAGTTTTTATCCACATGGAGTTATTTTTTTCATAAGCGCGATTGTTGGTAGGGCTTTCAAGTCAGTACTTCAAAGCACCCTACTTTCTTTTGAGGAGTAAATGAGTAATTTTATTTTCCACGCATAATATTTCATCTATGTATATACAAAGACATAAGTTGTAATTTGTTATGATTGGTTTGATGTATATTTGAAGGGAAGAATTGAACTCTACAGTCTCTATGTATTGTAGCATTGACTCGTCTAGATATTGCTTTTGATTAATTCAACTATGGCTTATGCAACTAAGTTGACCATCTCTAACCATCTTGATATTTTTTTTCGCACCATATGTTTCATAGTTCATGGGTTATTGGCCAAAATGGGTATGTTATAGTTAACAGGTCAATACAAGTCGAGTATGCTTGATTGAACAAATGATGTATTTATAAAGTCAAAACAATTTGAGTATGTTTGATTGAACAGCTAATGTATTTATAAAAATAATTAGTTCATTTATTATATATGTGAATTGTGGTAAGAAAGTAGAATCTACATGAGGTGTTATAGTGAATTGGTAAATTGTAATTATACGTGAGGTGTTATGGTGAATTGGTAAATTGTCATTAGATTTATTTTAGAAAAATGAAATGTCACTCAAAGTATAAATATAACATTTTTTTAACTTACACTGTTATTGTATATTTGAGTATGAACATGCACAAGTTTCTTAAATATATTTTATGTTTTTATTAGTTATCAACCTTCATCAGATGAGAATCCAAAGTTTATTATGTATTGGGATTATTTTGAAGAAAAGTAAAAACAAGAACTGGTCAATTAAAAGAGGAACAACTAGAACAACAGGTTAGAAGTCAAAAAGTGATACCTTTATTTCTAAGAACCCTAACCAATATATGAATTTTAGCATTTTAATTTTTGAACCCGTGTAACACACGGGGTTTTAACCTTTATTTTTAAGAACCCTAAACAATATATGAATTTAACATTTTAATTTTTCAACCCGTGTAACACACGGGTTTTTAACCTAGTAAGTTGTATATTAAGATCTTGAATATACATCAGGTGCCAAAATCATTTTTAAGAGATTCCTATATATACAGGTACTAAAATCTTGAATATACGTCACACAATGGTGAGGCTAGTGACTCATTTAATGGTGTTTTGTTTATTCTTTCTTGTTTTGTTAGTGTCTTATCGGTGTAAGTTCTCTATAAATAATTTCAGATTTCTAAGTAAAAATTTAATTTTGGATCCTCCTTTAATTAATACTTATCCAAGTTACTACTACTAATAATAATAAAATAAATAATTTTAGTTGACGGAGTTAAACAACTATATATTATTAAAAGCTCGGGTCGAGGCTGCCACTCGGCCCTAAGACGGATCAAAGAAGAGTGGGGAACCTCTCGCTGGTTTTTGGAATTCGACATCAGGAAGTGGATGACCTTTCTAGTGGCTTTTTCCCGTCCCTTTTGGGACCATTCACCCTTTTCCCAACCAAGCATAGGTAGAAGCCCTCTTTCCCATACACAACGACGGTTCCAGTCAAGATTAATAGTTTATAGTCGACTCAATATCGGCGAAATCCCCCATTGAATCTCTTTAGTACCTATTCTCTTGTATTGCACCCTTCCTCGAAAGAGTAGGCGGTTCTTGAGGGGGATTAGGCGGCAGTTGAAAGAGCTGCTCGAAAGCTTGACGAAGAGATGTTAGAAGGTGCAAAACTAATAGGGGTTATATGCATATATATAACTTTTAGATTTACTTTATTATTTCTCTATGCTATTTAAATTGTTATATATTTTTAGTAATCCATTCCTTCTAGTAAATCAACAACATATCATGTCAGATTGGTTGATCAAAATCTGAACTTCAAAGAAAAAGAAAAATTTTAAAATCTCATACTTCTTGAATGAGGGAAGAAGATAATATGAAAACCTTGCATGAATATATACATTTATCAAATGTTACTTCATCAAAGCTTTTCAACTAATTCATCAATAAACACAAGTTATAATTCATAAAGATCTTTAATATCTTTTAAATAAATTCAAATTTAACGGAGCTACAATATTTGCTTTCTTTTTCATACATTATGTAGTAGTCTATATTACTAAAGTCATTGTTTGTAGAACACCCTAATCAACATTTTTTGAATTTATAGGTGAAAAAGATGAAGTTAGCAACATCATATCCTATGGCGTACCACCACCAAAAAAGTGTGCACCTGTGCATTGTGTTAAATCAAAGGATGAAAACGAGTATTGTTGTTGTAATGACCATAGTTCTCACGGAAAATGGTACAGCTTCACTGAAAACATGTGTGAAGAGAAATTTAAGAATTATAAACCCAACTGATATCATTATGGGTAATTATATAATAAAGAATGTATTATATATACACACACATCACATGTAAGTTTATTCATCTTCAAACATATGTCTCATTCAAAAATGAAATAAAATAAAGTATATGTTATAGTAATATTTAATACACTAAATATCATTTATATCGTTTTTTAACAGTACGCATATACATACACACTACACTCATTAAACACATACACAGATTTTTCAAAACCTTACCTAAGTTATTTATTAACTAGTGGGTGGGTCGTGTTTTACAACCGGATCGTAATAGTTAAAACTAACCAAACGTCTAACCCTACTTAAACACCGGTTATATTATTATTATTATTATTATTATTATTATTATTATTATTATTTATATAATAATAATTATTAGTTATTGGTTAAGTTATATAATCTAGTGAAATAAAATATGTATTTTATTAAATAATGTATACCGTGGTTTCAAAAGACAATATTACTCTTAAAAAATATTATTGTATCAAGTTTTGTTTTGTATGAATAAAAACTTTTAAAACTCTTACAATTAAAAAATTATTTACACATGTTATTTAATCTATATTATATATAATACATTAAATAAGGACAAATTAAAACACTCACTTTTAAGTAATTTACAACACTTAAAGCATGAGGTATATGTGTTAGTAAGGATAAGCATGTCTTTTAAACACAATATATTCAACTTACAAGTTTGGTCCATCATCTTTAACCATATTATGTTTTTAATTTAACTTGTAAACTAACTTCTCATCCATGATTTTTAAACGACTATAGCTAGCCTTTTCATACGTTAATATTTTTATAAACAAATTGTACCATAAAAACGAGCATTTTATTCTCTTTAATTTGGATATGATATTGTTGTAATTTTTTTCATTTTAAATAAATTAATATGTTGCATAGGGGTGTTCAGTGTCGGTTTTGATGGTTTTTAATTTAAACTTGTGAGTCCAACCGTTAATATTGATCTTTTTGTCGTCCAAAACCAAACTCAACCATTTAAAGTTGAAACCGAATCGTTACTCGGCATGGTTCCAGTTTGGTTTCACAGTTTAAACTTTAATAATAAATTTATTTTAAAATAATTAATAATTTAAATGTACCATCAATTTTAACTAAAAACCAACATAATATGATACTTGGGATGATCATAAATAAATAATGATAATTTTAGCCACATAAATGGTAAATATTAATGGAAAATCTAGGACGTGAAATAATAACAACAAAGATTACAAAAGGAATCATATTGCAATTAGGTTAATTTACAGTCTTTTCTGGTTTCATATGGCCAGTTGCCGATATAAACAGTGAACCAACCGTTCACTACGTTTTGAAAATTTTGAAACCGACCAACAAACCGAAAGTAAAAAAGAAAAAGAAAAAAGAAGTCAAACCAATGATCGATTTAAACGATTTCAAGGTTTTAACCGAACCATAAACACTTATATTTATACGTGATTAACAAGTTCAAACACCCCCTGTATCGCGCGGGCACCCGTATAGTATATTATAATGTAGCATAGTATTAAATGTACTATTGATTTATATTTAACCCCTAAACTTTAATATGAATAAAAATGTGATGAAGTTTTGCCAACTGTTAATTTAACTTTTTTGTTTGTGTATAGTGTTTAACTAGGTCAGTATCACATGTAATATACGGGTTGGGTAAATAATATTATGATTTTAATAAATAAATATAAAGATTTATAAAGTCGAATAAATTAGAAATTACAGGAGAAAAAAAAAGGAATCGAATGATATTTACTCACATTACAACGTTTAGATCAATGTCACGACTCATCGAATGATATTCACTCCCATTACAATAATTTGATTTTAATCAAATTGTACAATATTTTGTTTTAATCTAACTGTGTATTTAATTAGATTTGTGTCATGAGTCATCAAATGGTATTATCTCACATTACAACATTTAAATTAGATGGTTATCTATTTTGATATTAGATGGTTATCTATTAATATCACTACAACTATTAACATAGAAATTATATATCAAAATTTTCTTTACCGAATAATGATTTCTTAAAAAAATATAGTTTTTACATCGGAATAGAACACAAATGAACAAGCTGAGCCGTTAGCACTTTTTAGATATCAAAATTTAGTCTTTTAAAAGTTGCATTAAGCGGTCATTGGGTTATAATATTATTATTCATGACTCATCGGACACAATCAAGTAGCTTTAGAGTCTCAGGCGCTAAGTTCCAAAAGTATCAAATACAAATTATATAAACATGTGTTGGTTATAAAGACACGTTTCTCATGTTTGATTACTTTGCATGAAACGGTTTTATATGGAACATGACCTACCGTAAAAACCCTACTTGCTAGTCCCAATCCCAAGATTTAACATGCCAAGATTTGAGATACTAAAAGCTAATAACTGGATGATCAAAATTGGAGCATACTTAAAAACTATAAAGAGAGTTGGAAATCAATAATATGCATAACAGACTTGCATACAGATTCTATGTATATAAATCGTAGTCAAGTTCAAAACTAGTCGAATACATACAGATAGATACTAAGTAGTCTAACTAATATCAATATAAGTTTCGAAGCCGATGTATTTGATGAAAACTTCAGCAGAAAGTTCTTGACTCGAGTCGTCCGTCCGCTCAGTATTTTCACCTTCATCTTAGTTCTCCTTGTTGTGGTTATAAATTCTTGTACTAGACACGACTCCGTTGACCACAACAATGGATGAACAAAAAAAGAAAAAAAATATTGAGCGTTGGTTGAGACATGTATGAAATAGGCTTCCAATAAAACAGATTTCGGTCTCTAGTAAAGAGTCCGGTCTCCCAGGATACAACAACCAAAACAGTTTATGAACTGCCGAAGATGACTCTCGTGCTTGAGATAGCACTAGGTATATCAGTGTTCTTGAAAAGGAATTAGGAATAATAAGATGGTGATGGAATCGAGTAGAGAGTAATCATCTCTATAGATTCCTAACATATGGGTCTTCAAGCTAGTGTTCTTACTTCTCCAAAGAACATGTCTTGTATATTCTTTCTACTTGTATCTTCTAGTCTCCATCAAATGAGGCACATACCCTACTATGTATACAAGAGTTGAGGGTGAATAAAGAATCCCACTTAATTAGATACTTAATACTTCAATAACAACTGATCACGTGTCATAAAGAAAACTCTATTTAAGAGTTTCTAACACATCATGAAGAGTTTAATATTAATAACTTAATACACTAATTATGATGGAGGCCGTGTGATACACGAGTGATTAAATAAATACAACAAAAAGTTAAATTTAATAATATATATAATAAAATACCTTATGGATTCATAGATAATTAAAATTTTGCAATTTATAAATCTCTAAAACTTCTTTGAATACAATATTGGATAGTGACATGTATTACACACCGATGAAAAATATTTAAAACATCATATATGTATATATAATAAATTTAATGAAATGCAAATGTTATATTTATAAAATGTAATAATTTTACATGAATTATAAGACATTACATTGATATTTAATTAAAATTAAAAAACATACAAATAACAGAGACAAATGAAAAGTTAAAATATTTTTATAACTAAAAATAACAACAATGTAAAATGTAATAGGTCAAAATGTTTACAGGTCATATGGTTCTATATAAAATTGTTTAAAGTTAACAATAAGTTAAAAAATACATAAAAATTGTAAATGACAACTTTAGCAAAAATGTAAAATGGCAGCGTGACATGCAATCAACAAAATCATATTATTATACTTCATTATTATTCTATTAAAAACATATGTTTTATCAATATCAAGTAAATAACAAAAGTAAAAGAAAAACATTATATATGTTATTAAAATTGATAGAGAGGATAATCGTTTAAATACAAACGTAATTATAGGTTTTAATTAATCCATAAATAAACCGTTGTTATAATTATGTTAACTGTTGTGATAATTAATTTTGATAACCATTCAATTTTTATTTTTATTAATTGTTAATTAGGTGGAAAATATAAAAATGGTAACCGTCTATGTGGAATCTTATGTGGACATGTTAGAATAACGTCATTTGTTCATAGTGTATTGCTTTAATAGTATAGGTAGATTTTCATTCACAACATTTATAATTTCAACATACACACCATCCAAAACAAGCGCGACTGCTAATACCGAACACAATTACTTAAACCATAACATTACAAAAAAGAAAAAAAAATCCTTCTAAACGCAAATCTTTACAAACCCATTAACGTCCTTCAAGGATATATAACGGTAAGTTTCATGGGTTTCAAACCACAAAGCAAACCACCCCTTCCCACATAGGTAGATTGCCAAATTACAAACCTTTTCTATATAAATACCACTAACTCTTCGCCATTTTATTCACTCAAATCTTCCACCATTTTTATTCACTCAAGCCTTGACCCTTTTTATTCTCTCAAAAGCTCAATGAATAATTTCTCAAACGATTATCTGTAGGTTCCCAGCCGGATCTACACAAGAGTATCTCGTAACACGAGGGTGCGGAATCCCCACGTAATACGATACGAGTGTAAGATATGAAATACGTTAAAACCGAAACACAAACACACGTTACAATACTAATAAGCACGTTGTATTGCAACACTTCAACACGTTATCTCTAATCACAAATACACATTCTGGAAAAAACTCTACAAAAACCAATCCGAAGTGAGGATATATACTCCTCGACAACTTCGCCTAACATGTTAGGCGAAGTTGTCCTAACTTCGCTTGTCCACAAGTTCGCCTACATCCCAAGCGAACTTGTGTGACACAATATCTAACACCAAATCAAACAATCTAACTCCATTACAGACACATACAAAACACTAGATACTGAACTATTGACATCATGCACCAACAGACTCCCCATTGGCAGAAGCTTCATATCTCAATCTTCATTCACGTGTCTTGTAATCCCAAAAATCTCATGTCACCAGTCTTCAAGCATGAACGCCCTCTCTGACACAAACAGACACCACTCTCTGATATTTCTTGGCTTCATCTTTCCATGCAGGAATATAGAATATCTTTTTCTCGTTTAGCACCTGCAAGTCAGCTTGAGACAAATTTACCAAGTGCATGGGATCATACACTCTCAGAATTTCTTGTTCATCTTCATCTTCCATAACCGCTTCAGCTGTTTGGCTATCTACATACCACCACTTTAGATTCTTTAAAACATCCTTGGGCATTGTCTTCATCGGCACTTCTTTCAAACACCGAATCGGCTTATATTTCATTACCATCTAAGGTTTGCCATCAGCTCTCACTCCTCTTTCCTTATCTTCAACTAGCTTCCCTTTCTGAGGCTTTAACAACTCAAACTTCTTTTCTTTCACACTTTCTTTCCACACAATCTTCCCAATTATTCTAGTCATATTGTCATCACTCCTATTAATCAAACCCAATTTAGCCAAATCCTTCACCTCACACTCAGGCAAGGTATTGAGAGATCTCAACATCCTCTTAAAATACTGAATCCATCAAAGCGTTTAATCACAAATAACTTCAACCGCTCATCATACAGCCAACAAATAATACCCTTCTTCGACTCAGCATACCCTTTGATATTGTAACT
This sequence comes from Bidens hawaiensis, assembly GCF_021521415.1. NCBI lineage: Eukaryota > Viridiplantae > Streptophyta > Magnoliopsida > Asterales > Asteraceae > Bidens > Bidens hawaiensis. The sequence goes on from NW_027506654.1 coordinate 24,107, forward strand.
CTTTTTGAACATGGTTGGAACCGCTGGCTTCTTTGTCTTTACAAACCACTGAGCGTAGCCTTCTTTCCATCTCGGCTGCTCTTCCCATTCAGACTCATCTGACACATCCATATCTTGACTCACATTCACCTTATCAACGTCTGGAATATCATGTTCTACACTGTCATCCACAATCTCTCCCTCTTCAATCTCACTATCAATCACAATCTGTTATCCTATCTTTTCAATCTCCTCAACAGGTAACACATATTCATCACCCACAACATCATCATCCATCATTTTCTCATCATCCGTTACCACAACATCTTCACCCCCTGATCCTCCTGCCACACCAGTTGACTCCCCCTGAGATGTGGAAGTCCCAAGAGTTTGTTCAGTTCTTGGAAACTCACCACCTGCACCTTCCGATGCATTGGGATCATCGTATCTATCATGTCTCTTCTTTGTTCTCAACTCATCGCCCTTGCAGCTCGTCTCCCCCTGAGATGCTAAGAACTACTTTAAAGCATCAAAAAGTTTACCGTGCTCAACCAGGAGGGACGATTGGATCTGATTTTCTGCTACAAGGCGCTGGATAGCCTGAGTCTGGATCAGATTGATTCTAGACTGTTCAGCCACTACCCGTTCAAGTGCAGCTATCCTTTCAGAGTCAGACAAGGTAGCATCAAAATCGAAACGCATATGAGAAACGTCTTGAGCATACGGTGGAGGTATTCCCAGACTAGCAGGAGTATCAGAAGCAGGCTGAAAAGTAACCGCGGGTGGTATTGTGACAGATAACCCCGCAGTAGCAACTAATGTCGATTCAACAAATCTTGCAACAACCTCCGATGTTTGAATTGTCGTATTTTATTTTTTCGGTTTTCAGATGTGTTATATTTATAATTTTAATGATATTTTAATTTTGAATTACATTTAATAGTTTTATATATTTTAGATTAATAAAACAAAAAATACAAACTGTTCTAGCTTAATTGTGGGTATGTGCCACCGGTGATTTTATGGTTTGTGAGTACATGAGGGTAGAAATGAGATGACAGTGCGGGATTGACCAATTCATAGGGTATTACCCATGAATTGCTGACTTCCTCTCTAACTTTATTGATGATATCTTCTTTTCCTTTCTTGCTTGTTAGTGGAAACTTTCGGTTTTCAACCAACAAGAACTTGTAAACTTCCCACTCGTGATCTAAGGTTGAATTGTCTTTCAATTTTAGTTTATAAACAGCCATCCATTTTCCACCTTTTACCAAAAAAGTTATTCAAAGAGACAAAAGAACATAGTTACAGGGTTCAAACTACTTATCATATTCTAAGTGTCTTTGTTGGATTTTATGAAGCGGTTTAGTTAAGTCAACACGACTGACCGAGCTATGACCCGTGAGAGTTACACCTTGGGTAACGAGCATAAAATCCTCTTAAGTTAGTTGACCGGGATTGACATATTATTAACGAGATGGAAACATATGAATGGGCTTTGAAGTTAGAGATGGTCTTGGTGGTCCGGTTAGGTTTAACTAGTTATAATAGTTAACCTAATCATTTTGTTTAGAGACACAAGAGTTTTAACAAAACCATGGCCACCAAGAGGTTCTCTTTCAGGTCATGTTGGGCCACACTTAATGCTTTACGTTTTGGTTGTTGGGCCTAGTTTTGGGATACTATATGTAAGCCGAAATCCATAATTTCGGTGGGCTTAGTGTGTTTGGGCTTAGGGTTAGCATGTGTATATATATAATGTAAGGTTAACTGGTTTGAGTCGGACGTTCACAAGAGAGTGAGACGAGAGAAGTATTATCAGTTTGTAATCTTTTACAAAGGGCTTAAGCACCCGACATTATAAACGTGTGTTTTGAAGCATTATTATTGTGTTCTTATTGTGTTTATTTGCTTTATATTGAATCCATTCGTTGTTAGATTCCACCTAATAAAGAGTTTACGTGATATCACATTGAAAGATCCTCTCACAAGACTTACAATTGATATCAAAGCATATAGACCTTTTCTATGCTCGGTTAAGGTGATATCATTAATTCAAATGGTGGTTCTTTGGGTTGATTTTTGTTTGGTTTGAAGTCTTCTGGAAATCATTAAATGGTGTTCATCGGGGTTGATTGAGACTATTTTGGGATATATTTGACTTGATCTTTGGTGTAAATTCAAATCCCATCATTTTCTCGGGATTTGATTTACTTTCCTAGTATACCAAGTCAATCTTTTGATTGTTTTCGGCAACTTTCTGATCATTCTCGGGCTGTATTCAAGGATTCTCGGCATCTCCTGAACGTTTTCGGCCAAGATTCATCATTCTCGGGTAATTTTGGTTGTTCTCGGGCAATCCTGGTCGTTCTCAGCCAACACTCGGTGTTTTTAGGAAGCTTTGAGAGTTTTCAGTTACTGTTCACTTGTTTTCTAGCAATAATCAGTGTTCTTAGGAGAGTTTGGAAGTTCTCGGTTGACTTTCAGGTGTTCTCGGTTGGATTACAGGGTTCTCGGTCAAATATCTAGGCTCTCGGTTTTTGGTTTATTTTGGGCATGGTCTTTAGTGGGCCTTAGTTATCGGGTTCTCTGCTCTTGGGCCTATTCTGTTAGGCTTTAATCTCTGGACTTATTCTTGGATAAATCACTTGGACCGTTTTCTTGGACTTTATTTTAAAATGGACCATTTAACTAATACATCTTCAAATGTTGCTCTACATCAAGAGTTGGACTCCATCATAGGAATTGCCACTCGTGTATCCCGTTTATTGTCTCATGAGGGGTTCGCCGAGTGGAAGTTCATATTTGAGAAATATGTGAAAATGAAAGATGCAAAGATTTGGAGGAGCATCGTCCGGGGTTGTTGGTGCAAGATGTCAGTAGTTCAGTGTCAAGTGTCTGTAATCGTGTTAGTTAGATTTATGTTTTGTATGTAAGCGAAGTTGCTAACAAGTTCGCTGATATGGGCGAACTTGTTAGACAAGCGAAGTTAGGGACAACTTCGCCTGAACATGCCAGGCGAAGTTGTCGTGTCTATATAAGCTGTTTAGGTTACGGATTAAAAAAAAGATATTCCAACGAATTCAGTTTATTATTCAGAGAACGAGTTAGAGAGAGTCTGTATTTGGTGATCTTTGTATCACGTGTTTACGGTTGCAATATAACGTGTTTGTGTTTATTGTAACGTGTTTAATCGAATCGTCTTCTACGCTCGTAACGTCTTACGTAGGGATTCCGCACCTACGTAGAACGCGATATCTCGTGTAGATCCGGCTGGGAACCTACAATTGGTATCAGAGCTTTTTGCTCGTGATTGTGGTTCGGGATTATCACGCGGGTGTAGAAATCGTTCCGTTCGACTATTCGCGGGACGAGTTTATTGTGTTTTTGTGTCCTACTCACCTCCTGCAATCATAAACAACCCTTTAGACCGTCACAAACCTCGCAAAATCCAGAAATCAAACCTGCAAAAACCATCGTGTTCATCAGGCGAAGTTGCCGTCACTGTTAGTAGGGTTTCAGCGAAGATATAAGGTTAAGCGAAGTTATCCACAACTTCGCCTACCTTCTCAAGTTCGCTTATCTCAAGCGAAGTTACCCACAACTTCGCCTACCTCACAAGTTCGCTTACCTCAGGCGAAGTTATACACAACTTCACTGAATCAGGCAAATTTAAGAAAGTGAGCGAAGTTCAGAATCAGCGAAGTTCAGACTTAAGCGAAGTTATCCACAACTTCGCCTACAGTACTGTTAAGAAGAAAATTTTTATTTTTCGGGTTTCTTTGTGTTTCGTAAAAGATGACTTCAATAAACATTACGGAACTGGTGAAGATGGAAGTGGAACCGGGTTCAGCTACTAAGGCCCCAAAGATGCTGAAAGGAACCGACTTCGTGGCATGGAAGGATCGGTTTGAACAATATGTCAAGTACCAAGATGCTAAAATGTGGGTGTGTATACAAGATGGCTACATTCCACCAACTGCTGAATATGAGGGTCGTGATCAGATTAAGAAATACAGCAAGATGGAAGAAGAAGAGAAGAAAATGTATGAGGCCGAAAGCAAAGCTCATGCAGCAATTACAATGGCTCTTCTACAAGAGATTCTGCACACCTTCAGAAAGTACAAAACTGCCAGAGAGCTTTGGGAAGCGCTTGAAAACCATTTTGAGGGTAATGAGGGAATCCGTGCTTCAAAGATTAAACTACTTATAACCCAGTTCTCGGTCTTCAAGTATCTGAAGAATGAATCACTTGATGATATCATCACTAGATATTATCATCTGATGACAGAACTCAGCAATTATTCTATTACTTACAAAGAAGATGAGATTGTTGAAAAGCTTCTTGATGCTCTCCCACCGAAATGGGAGATGTACACCGTGTTGATGAGAGAAGACAAAGACTTTGCCGACTATGATTTGGAAATGGCAGTAAACAAGCTACGAACTTTTGAACTAAACATGGTTCGAAAAGAGACATCTACTGATCAGGTTCAAGATCCAGGAATGTATGGTGCAAAGGTCAACTCAAGTTCAAGTTCGAAGTCTGATTCGTCTACTTACTACTCAAAGGGAGTGTCGGGCGCTAACTCAACACATGACGGTCATGTATCTCTCAACATGAATGGTGATGTGTGCTTTGTAGCTGGTGGATCTAATGCTTCTAGCCCTCAAGCAACCAAGAGTAGTTTTTCCCCAGGTGTTTCAAACAACAACTACTCGAAGATGCCCATGAGTGTTAAATCTGCTGAGCAGCAGTTTGCTCTCTATGCATCTTTCATTGCTTCGTATGAAAATTACATCAAGGGTAAAATTGTTGATCCAGCAACTTTGGATGAAGATTATGATCAGATCGATGCTGATGATCTGGAAGAGATGGATCTGCAGTGGCAGATGGCGATGATTGTGAGAAGGGTTAAGCGGTTTATGAAGAAGACTGGTAGGAAGTTTGTTGGTGAGAGACCAGGGTTTGACAAGTCGAAGGTTAGGTGTTACAACTGCCAACAGAATGGCCATTTTGCAAAGGAGTGCACAAATGAACGTGTAGAGCGCAGTCAAAGCAGGTCTACACAACAGAGTGGGGGTGTTAATGATAATAGAGCCATGATATCCAGACAAAATGGAGAGTACAACTGGAATCTGCATGCTGAAAAAGTGTTCGAACAGGCCAATTTGACAAACATCGAGACTGCAGATAGTGAGAAAATGACTGGCGAAAATGAAGCTTACATGGCAAAAGCTCAAAATGAAGCTAACATGGCAGATGTGAAAGACCAGCTCTCCGAGGTAAGTACCAAAATTCATTGTACTAAATGTGAAAATCTGTCTGAACAACTGAAAACTATAACTGATCAGTTTGTTAGTTTGGATGCTGAATTTAAAACGTTAAAAGAAGATCATCATTTCACTAAAGCTAGAGAAAACAGTTATAAAGTAAAAATAAAAGCTAGTGAAAAAGATATTAGAAGTCTGAAAGCAAATTTAGCTGAAAAAATACAAGTTATTGATCTTAGCTATGAAGTCTTAGAAGAGAAGACCAAACTAATAGCTGAAAGGGATAAACAGATAGCTGATCACCAGGTGAAAGTGGTGGAACTGAACAGGAAACTTGAGAAATTTAGAAATTCTTCCGCTATACTTGATCACCTCGTTAGTGATCAAAGTTCCCCAGTTAAAAGGGGAGGAATTGGTTATCATGAAGTTCCACCACCTTACAATCATAATTACACTTATGATCCTAGTAATCAGAAATCTGTCGATGTTGATTTTGGTCAGACAGTTCCGGTTAAGGTTACTATTAAAGAACCAGAAGTTAGTAAAGGCGAAACAAGTAAGCCTGTTTCGAGTGTGAAAATTTATGTGCCTAGTCCTGTCTCATCTAACTCAGACAAGTCTTCTGAGTCGAGTGAGACAAAACAAGAGGCAGTGTTACCAAAAAGTGGGGAGAAACATAAAACAACTGAAAAGAAATCTCCACTAAACCCGTATGTCCCACCTTATGTGAGACAAACGGGCAGTAATACAGCCTCAACATCTAAAACAACTATGGAAAAGAAAGTTGAACACAGGAGTTATTTCAGATGTAATCAATTAGGACACCTAATTGCTGATTGCCCTCTGAAGCAGAAATTCAGTGGTGTGAGGCCTTCAAAATCTGAGAAAAGAAACAGTAATCAATATAATGGAAAAAATGAAAACCCATCAAAATTCAGAAATTGGTCTAATTCAGGTTTTCAAAGAAATAGATCTCAGTTTTCACTGCTAACAACCAAACCATAAGTAATAATTCATTTAATTCACGACGGTTTGGATGGCCTCATAGTCAATCTCCAAGAAGGTATCCGCTCAGGACTTACAGAAATTATTCTGATGCTAACTTTGGACAGCCAAGGTACGGGATGTATCGACCCAAGACCAAGAGGTCTTGGGTCCCCAGATTTTAACCCTCTGCTTTAATCGTGCAGGAACAGTTGAACAGGGCTGCAAACAATCTATGGGTTGTGGATAGCGGCTGTTCCCGGCACATGACGGGTAACAAGAATTTGTTACACGAATGGAAACCTGTTCAAGGAGGAAGAGTGAGTTTCGCTGGAGAGAGCGGTGGAAGGATCACAGGAATTGGGACTGTGACGAATGGAAAGATGACTTTAGAGAAAGTGAACTTTGTTGAAGAATTGAAGCACAATCTGCTGAGTGTTTCGCAGATCTGTGACAAGGATTACACCGTGCATTTTACCAAGAATGAGGCGATTGTGTTGCATCCTGGTTTTAAGATACCCGAGGATTGGATTGTTATGAAGGCTCCAAGAGAGAAGAATACGTATATCATGGACATGAGGTCGACTGAAATGGCCACAGAAGAATCGTGTCTTTTGTCGAAAGCGACTAAATCGGAGTCCGAATTATGGCATAGGAGAATGGGGCATATTCATCTTCGGAAGATGAACTACATTGTCAAGAATGGGTTGGTGTTGGGTGTTCCCTTGAAGAATTTCAACTTCGAAGACCAATGCTTATCATGCAAGAAGGGAAAGCAACACAAGAAATCCCATCACACCAAGAAGATTAATTCTATAGTCAGTACCCTAGAACTACTTCACATGGATCTCTTCGGTCCAGTGAATGTAAAAAGTCTAGGAGGAACATCTTACTGCTTGGTGATCACTGATGATTTCTCTCGATATTCCTGGGTATATTTCCTGATGTCAAAGGATGAAACTGTTCAGATGGTAAAGAATTTGATTATCAAGGTTGAGAATATCATGGGAAAAAGGGTTAAGTACATCAGAAGTGACAATGGGACTGAGTTCAAGAACTATGAGATGGAGATCTTCTGCTTACAGAAGGGGATTGAACACCAGTACAGCGCTCCGTATACACCGCAACAAAATGGAGTGGCTGAGAGGAAGAACAGAACTTTAATTGAAGGAGCCAGAACCATGCTGGCTGATTCGAAACTTCCCGTGGTATTCTGGGCTGAAGCAGTTGCAACAGCCTGTTATATCCTTAATAGAGTGTTAACTGTTAAAAGATTAAATAAAACCTGTTATGAACTTATGCATGGGAGAAAGCCCAACTTGAGTGGTCTTGAACCATTCGGGTCCTCGTGTTCGATATTAAAGACCAATTCTAAATTTGGTGAAGTAGCCGACGAAGGAATCTTAGTCGGATACGTTGTTGGGACTCCCAACAGATGGGTCTTTAATACATCGACCAGCAAGGTTGAGGTGGTATGTAACACTGATATCACAAGTTACAAATCACCAAAACCAAGCACGGGACCCGCCGCGGTTTTCAACTATGATAGACTTTTTAAATCTTTTAACATGCCTTATTTGGATTTTGCAGAAGTTGAGGAAAGAATTGCTACGAAGATGATATGCGATGAGGAAGACACTTTGGTGCAACGACCACAGTATGATGAATATCAGCCTTCCTCGTCAAATGCTGTCAATACCCTTGCTGCCTCTACTGAAGAGGAATTCATCAATCCGTTTCACTCTCAACATCAATCACCCATTGATGAGCTATCTTTGAACTTGGAAGATAATCTGAATGTCAGTTCGGTTCCGACTACGAGAATTCACAAAAATCACCCTCTGGAAAATGTGATAGGTGATCTGTCCGATGGTGTACAAACAAGACAAAGCTTGAATGAGCACACCTGTGTTTACACAAGCATTAAAAAATCAGGCATAATCAACGAATGCTTGTACACCTGCTTTATCAACCAGATTGAACCAAAGAACTATCAAATGGCTCTCAAGGACAGCTCGTGGGTCGAAGCCATGCAAGAAGAATTAGCCTAGTTTAAGAAGATGGAGGTATGGAACTTGGTTGCAAAACCAAAGAATGTGCATGTGATTGGCACGAAATGGGTCTTCAAATGCAAGAGAGATGAGAAAGGGATTGTTATCAGGAACAAGGCGAGGCTGGTTGTTAAAGGCTTTAATCAGCAAGAGGGGATTGATTGCAATGAGGTGTTTGCTCCTGTGGCAAGATTGGAAGCCATTCGGCTGTTTTTGGCATTTGCTGCTCATAAGGAGATGAAGGTTTTTCAGTTAGATGTGAAGAGTGCGTTTCTAAATGGTAAAGTCGATGAGGTTGTGTACGTTGAGCAACCTCCGGGTTTTCCTGACCCTGACTTTCCCGATCACGTGTACAAGCTAAGTAAAGCGATGTATGGACTACATCAGGCACCTCGTGCCTGGTACTCAACATTATCCGATTACTTGCTTGAGAATGAGTTTGAAAGAGGTAAGATTGATAGCACATTGTTCTTCAAGAGAAAAGGGAGCGACTTTCTACTGGTGCAAGTCTACGTGGACGACATTATCTTTGCTGCATCAAAGGTCGCCATGTGTCAGGAGTTTGAGGCCGTCATGATGAAGAGATTTGAAATGAGTGCTATGGGTGAACTAACTTTCTTTTTAGGACTGCAGGTTGATCAGAAGAAAGATGGTATGTTCATTCATCAGACGAAGTATGTCCATGATGTTCTCAAACGTTTCAAGATGGAGGACATCACTCCATACGATACTCCAGTCTGCGTCAACCACAAATTGGGTGCTGAGTCAGACAACGATGCAGACGTGGACCCAACCCAATATCGGGCTATAATAGGTTCTTTAATGTACTTAACTGCTTCTAGGCCTGATATAATGTTTGCTGTTTGTCTTTGTGCTCGCTTTCAGGCAAACCCAAAGGAATCTCACTTGAAGGGTGCGAAGAGAATATTGAGGTATCTCAAAGGCAAACCTAAGCTGGGGTTGTGGTACACAAGAGGAGGAGACTTGGATTTGGTCGCCTACACAGATTCTGATTATGGAGGGTGCAATCAGAGTCGGAAGTCTACAACTGGTGGATGTCAGTTTCTTGGTGACAGACTAGTGTCCTAGCAATGCAAGAAGCAGACCTCAGTCGCAATTTCAACCTGTGAAGCAGAATACATGGCAACATCCAACTGCTGCTCCCAGGTTCTTTGGATTCAACAACAGTTGCGCGATTATGGTCTGAATTTTACTCTTACTCCTATTCGCATTGATAACACTGCTGCTATCTCAGTAACTAACAATCCCGTTAAGCACAGTAAAGCTAAACACATTGACATACGTCATCATTTTATACGGGATTGTGCTGAGAAGAAACTGATTGAGCTCGAAAAGGTTGATACGCTAGATAATTTCGCAGACTTGTTTACGAAAGCGTTTGACAAAACTAGATTTCAAAACCTTGTTGAGCTGAATGGGATGATCAATCCCGAGTAACCATGCTTTATGTTTTTGTTTTTTTTTTAAAAAAAAAAACGTAACTATCGCTTAGAATTATGTCGGTTGCCTCAGTTTGAAGGACATGTCTTCGGATATGTTTGGTCCTCATTTCTACTTGTAGAATATGAGGATAGCCATTAACCAAATGACTGAAAGTGACCGGGGCGGTTTATGATGTGTTTTCATTCTTTCGCTGAAAATTAGTCGATCATACATAGTTAGAAGGACACATACTTGTATGTGGTCGGTCCAGCTGATCCATTGGATCTTCGGGACAGCCGTTTACCTGAAAACTTCAATTTGATCGGGGCGATTGAAGTTAAAAAATTTTTTCATGGAGATGAAATTATTTTTCAAGTCTACTACTTCGTAAGAAGTACCTTTGCTATGATTAACAGAAAATTGATCCAACCTTGGAAAGTGATAGATATACTGATTCTGTGTTCTTAACTAGTGAAGTTATTAGGCCTAAAAGACTTTAGAACAGTCATTGTATGTCATGGTAGCTTTTTATGGTGCGTAAAAGTAGAAGTGATACTAACTAAATCTACTCGATTTTACGTGGAAACTCCTTAAGAGTTGTGCATGTCTTCATATATATCTTTCCGAATGATAGGCAGAAAAGCGATTACCCAGTCATACACGAGCCCGTGAGTGTTCTGATTCCCGTGATTATAGCGTGTCAAGACACTGCAGTGATCCAGATTCGGGACTTGCAGTTGTTTACTACTTTGAAGTTTGAAAAAAAAATGTGAGTTATTGAGACATTCTAGAGTACTTACTAGTTAATCAAGATGCAACAAAGAGTACGGGAAGAAGAGACTAGAGATCGAAGAGTACTTACTAGTTAATCAGACACTACGGGTCGAGGTCAACTCAGGGTGACTTGGGGAAAGCCAAATACGCTTTGAGAATAGATAGGAGGCATCATAATCTCTGAGTTGTTGCCCACTTAAGTTTTGAGCTTAATTGAACCTAACCCGTATCACAGAAACAATGAAAACCATTCTAAGTCATTTACCTGCTTACAACCTGTTTCTTTATGTCATAATACAGCTAAACACGGATCTGTGTGACAGTCACGTAATAAGTATGATTCCTGTTCGGATCTTTTCTAAACATGGTAGTCCCTGTCGAGACTGAAATTTGATCCCGTTTACTTTAATTTTTCAAATTTTCGTTACTTTTGTAGTTGTTTGATTTTATACCTGGTTACTTGGTCTTGATCGTATCATTTATCTCTTTAAAGGATGTTTTAAAACTTAATTGCAAATTGTTCAAAGTATGGGGTTGTTTTGAAAAATTTTAATATCAGCGAAGTTGTGTATAACTTCGCCTGCAATAGGCGAAGTTATCCATAACTTCGCCGGTACATCTGTGATCCTATATAAAGAAGTTTTTAGGTCAAACCTGTTCATTATTTCAAAAACCTCAGCGAACTTATTCTTTCCTGTCAACCGGCGAACTTATCGTATTATCGTTCGATTCAATCTGTGTTCATTCTTTCTCGATTTCATTGTCGATTAAAGGTCTGTAGGGTTTATAGTTTCATATAATCATTGTTTTTGAGGTTAATCATCGGTCGTTTCGACTCGATTATCGACCTCGTCTTTCGAACCTTAACACCCGATTTTCAAACTTACTTTCACGTGATAGTAAACATATTAATCGTCCAAATCGACTCAAAATCTTGTGTTAACTGGCCGAAATCTTCAAAATTGTCCAAATCGATTCGATTGAACAGCCTTAACTGTCGCCGTTTCATATTCGTCGAAGTTACAGTTTAGGCGAAGTTATCCGTAACTTCGCCTGAGGTTTAACTTCGCCTGATAATAGTTTTTGAAACAGTTTATGAGGCGATGTTGTGGTTAGGCGAAGTTCTCATTAACTTCGCCTGGACCTTTTTACTTAACAGTTAACAGACGAAGTTCAAGTTGAAGCGAAGTTGTTTCCCAACTTCACCCCACCTTTAACTTCGCCTGTACAGAATAGATCACAACTTCGCTCATGGTAACAGGCGAACTTGTGATTTGCTTTGACATTTATATAACTTAGCCTGTTTGTTGCAGATATGGCTGCTGTAGCTGGAGCAGGTGGTGCAGGCGGTGATAACGGAGGTGATAACCAAAGACAGTTCTTCCCGGGTCACAACATGTATATAACATTAGACCCGGAGGCGAGCGGAGTTGATGATTTCCGCGAAATCATCACGTTTCTGTTACGCTCGCGTATATTCCACGCGATCACTACAACACTGCCGATATCCTTGGCCAACATTGAGGATTTTTGGCAGACCGTGGAATATGACTGTAGAGTCGAGCCCCCGGTGATGCGCGCAACAGTCAACAATCAGATTGTTCAGTTCTCTTCTGAACAAATCTGGGCGGCTTTACGGTTTGGAAATGAGACAAGGGATGACCCGACAGAGTTTGTGGCTCCTTTCCGTGATGGAGCGTTTTTGAGGATGGGATACTCTGGTCCCTTGGGGGATACGCAGAGAAGGAAAGGGTTTTTGCTTGACCAGTGGCGCTTTCTCATGCATGTCATGATTGTATGCATGTCAGGGAGAAAGGCTGGCACTGATGGCATGGGCGCGACCATGCAGTCGGCGATGACTGCTCTGACTTACAACAAGCGATATAGCTTTAGTCAGATGGTCTTCTATGAGATTGATCGTCAGAGAAGGGCGATGGCGCGTGAGAGATTCATCATGTATCCAAGATTCCTACAAATGATCTTGAATCATGTTGCTCCAATGCTACCTCAGCGCCGTCCGATCAGATACGTTGAAAGTGTGAATAAACGGATCTTCGCCCAATGTAGATCTTCGAGTGCGAGGAGCAAACCTGAGCTCCGTCCTCGCCATACTCCACTGTTTGGGTACTTAATCAACCCAGGGTATGTGCCTGCTCGTGGGGACGAGTTTCGGGACCCGGCACCACAACAGGCAGGAGCACCTCAAGTTATACCTGCTGCACCTGTTGTGTCACCGGAGGAGAACGTGGACCTTGATGCTGAGTTTGGAGGTCAAGGCTACTTTGATATGGAACGGGTGGACCCTGGAGAGTATGTGCAAGTCTTGGTTGAGAGGGTGTCGACTGTGAATGTTACTAGGACAGCTGCTACGGTGGCTGGTTCTGATTCTGATGATGAAGTGGCTGAGGCAAGAAGGATTATGGTAACTCGAGAAAGACTACATGGGAAGAGTAAGAGAACTGATGATGACAGCGAGTCAGACTGTGAGGAAGAGGTACAACAGTTAATACGCAGATCAAGAAGGGAACGGATAGGTGCAGGTTCTGGAGCTGGTGAGAGCTCGAGGGTGGTACGTTTCACCCCACCCGCACTATCCAGTATGACAATGGTTCCCTCAACATTACAGGTTACAAGGCCAAGCGCTACGGATGTTCCCGTGGTGGCTACCTCATCTACATTTGGCCTCCCACCCACTACTTTCCAACTATCGGCTCCTGAGATTGTCTCGTTGCCGCCTCCAACTCTTACTCCAACGGAGGTCGTGGCACGCTTTATTGAGTCGACTGTTGTGGCCACTGCAGGGTTATCGGTGACAATACCACCTGCGGTTACATCTATTTCTACTTCTGAGGTCCCGGTGACATCGGAAATCCCTCCTCAGTACACTCAAGATATATCACATATGAGGTTCGATTTCGATGCAACCTTATCAGACTCTGAACGAATAGCAACACTTGAACGGGTCGTGGCAGAACAATCAAGGATAAATCTTATCCAGACCCAGGCTATTCAATGCCTAGTTGCAGAGAGTTAGATGCAGTCGTCCCTGCTGGTAGAACATGGAAAAATCATAGATGATCTGAAGGAGTTCTTGGCATCTCAGGGGGAGACGAGCTGTAAAGGCGATGAGTTGAGGACCAAGAGACGAAATGATAGAGACGATGATCCCAACGCGTCGAAAGATGCAGGTGGTGAGTTGCCAAGAACTGATCAAGCTCTTGGAACTTCCACAACTCAGGGGGAGTCGACAACTGCAGCTGGTGATGATGATGTGGTGGTAGTGGACGTAGAGGAGATGGATGATGAGTTGGTTGGTGATGATGATGTACTACCGAGTGATGAGATAGATAAGATTGGTGAAGAGATAGTTATTGATAATGAGATTGAAGAGGGAGAGATAGTAGAGGAGAATGTGGAGCATGAGATACCAGAAGTAGATAAGGCAGATACGAGTCAACAGATTGGAAGTGATGAGACGGAATGGGAAGAGCAGCCTAGATGGAAAGAAGGCTACGCTCAGTGGTTCGTCAAAATGAAGAAACCGGCGGTCCCTACTATGTTTGAGAAGACTTACAACATTAGAGGCTATGCTGAATCGAGAAAAGGGATTATTTGCTAGATATACGATGAGCAGTTGAGGCTCTTTGTTATTAAGAGGTATGATGGTGTTCAGTACTTCAAAAGACTTTTAAGATCGCTGAATACACTGCCAGAATGTGAAGTGAAAGACTTAGCCAGATTGGGATTGATAAACCGAAGTGATGATAATATGGCTAGAGTTATTGGGAAGATTGTTTGGAAGGAAAGTATAAAAGAGAAGAAGTTTGAGCTGTTGAAACCACAAAAGGGAAAACTTATCGAAGACAAAGATCGTGGATTGAGAGCAGATGGTAAACCTTGGATGATTATGAAGTATAAGCCGATCCGGTGCCTTAAAGAAGTGCCGATGAAACAGATGCCCAAGGATGTGCTCAAAGATCTAAAGTGGTGGTATGTTGATTGTGAAACAGCTGAAGCAGTGATGGAAGACGAAGATGAACAAGAGCTGCTAAGAGTTTATGATCCGATGCATCTAGTGAACTTCTCGCAAGCTGATCTGCAGGTGCTGAATGAGAAGAAAATCTTTTATATTCCTGCTTGGAAAGACGAAGCGAAGAAATATCAAAGAATTGTATCAGTTTGTGTACGCGAAGGAGTTCATGCTTGAAGATGAAGATGCAAGGTCGTTGAAGATTACAAGACACGTGTTTGAAGATAAAGAGTTGAAGCTACTGCCAAGGGGGAGTCTGTTGGTGCAAGATGTCAGTAGTTCAGTGTCAAGTGTCTGTAATCGTGTTAGTTAGATTTATGTTTTGTATGTAAGCGAAGTTGCTAACAAGTTCGCTGATATGGGCGAACTTGTTAGACAAGCGAAGTTAGGGACAACTTCGCCTGAACATGCCAGGCGAAGTTGTCGTGTCTATATAGGCTTTTTAGGTTACGGATTAAAAAAAAGATATTCCAACGAATTCAGTTTATTATTCAGGGAACGAGTTAGAGAGAGTCTGTATTTGGTGATCTTTGTATCACGTGTTTACGGTTGCAATATAACGTGTTTGTGTTTATTGTAACGTGTTTAATCGTATCGTCTTCTACGCTCGTAACGTCTTACGTAGGGATTCCGCACCTACGTAGAACGCGATATCTCGTGTAGATCCGGCTGGGAACCTACAGGGGTCCTCAAATTATTACTTATGCAAAGATTTTGAGAAGATTGAAGAGGATGAAAAGGCTCTTGCTACTTTAGCCATGGCACTGTCACTTGAAATTGCATTGGGATTCAGAGAGCTACAGTCTGCTAAGGCATTATGGGAAGCCCTTATTGAAGTGTATGAGGGAATTGAGGATATGGAAAGAAGCCGACAAGACCTATTACGACAAAAGTTCAACATGTTCAATCATGACCTGGGAGAGTCTTTGGAGACACAACTTCAGAGATTTATATCACTGGTCATTGAAATCCGATCCGCAAACATAAATTTGCCTCTGTTGAGACAAATAATAAGCTGGTCAACTCCCTACTTCAAAGCTCGGACATGAATGTTACAGTGATTAAGAAGACAAAGGATCTAGCCAGGCTAACCTTGTCAGGTATTTTTATTTGATATGTAACAACGTGAAAATTTCGAGTTCAAAGTATCAACTTTCCAAAGTCTAGGGACTAAAATTGCCAAAATTCAAAACTAGAGGGTTAAAAATGAAAAATCTGATTTCTTGTCCAATCGCGCTACGCGATGGACAAAAGGAGAAGCCCATCGCGTACCGCAATGGAGCTTCTGACACAACGTGACACGTGTGCCACGTGGCACACGGTGGCACCACCTGCTGCCACGTGTCACCATGTGGCAAAACTGTCGCCACGTGTCAACACGTGGCAGGTCTACGCAATGAGTCAGCAGACCTATATCGCGGTACGCGATAGGTCTGCTGAGAGACCCATCGCGTACCGCGATGGGAGCCCAAATTTCGTCTATAAATAGCAAGGTCCGGGATCTTCATTTGTCACACCAAAACTCAGCCTACTTCTCTATCTATAACATCTCTCTAAATCCCGACAATCGTATATACAATCCACCTCGATAATCGTGTCATAATCCCTCGTAAAACGTGTCCCGATCCCTCGTTTATGTATAACGTTTCCTCGAAGTACGTGCCACCCTCCACCCACATACCAAGAAGGTGTTTGGCGTAATGATGACAAATCTCGTAAAGCGTGTCGACGAGTGTTGAAGTTGGCATTATCGTTTGATGACCAAAGAGATCAAGCGGCGTTGGAGTGCCGCTCAAGTCCCAAGGATTTCTAAACGCCAACGAGGTTAGGCGTAACGACAATTCAATATAACATTATATTCAAGGCTTTGGCCTTAAGTCGAGGTTATACTCGATACCTCGATAAATGAAAAGAAAACATAACAAAGAAAAGAATAAAAGAATGAATATTGAATATTGTGATTACATGTATATATGTGTGTAAGTATATATGTATATATTCTTTGTTATGAAAATATTATTTAATGAATAAAGAGTATTCTTAAATAATAAAAGAAAATGATTACGTTTCTTAGATAAGAAGAAACGTCGGGTTTTTATTATAAACTAAAGGTTTATAATTTACTTTTAAACTAAAGGTTTTTAAGTAAAAGAAAATGAACTAAAGGTTCATCAAGGATTGAGATAAGACTAAAGGTATTAAGCCGGATCGTGTATCCGACTAACAAATGTTTATACTCGTACTATAGGTGCGAGATAAAGAAGGGAAAGACCCTTGGACGGTGAGTGAAGCCAATCCTAAATAGATAAGGTGAATACGCCCCCAAACTTTTAAACTTGTTTTCAAATAAGTCAAACTTGTTATATGAAATTGTTTACAAGGAACTATGTGTTCCTAAAACTATTATAACTATGGGTATGAACCTAGTCCTCAGGCTGTGGTATACGTATGTCTGGATCCTTACATAGGTGGTACTATGCGATGTATGGGCATGATCGCACCAGCCTTGGTCGTAGGACGCTCTCCTGCATGGAGTACGACCTTATGTGTATATTTACGGGTACTTAACTAAGTTGAACGCTGCGGTGTTTGCTGAGGTGACCTAGATTAGAGGCTCTAGTTTATAATGTGTTATTTAACTTTGTTATTCCTAAGCCACGTTGGGCCAAGACAGGCGTAGTCTCGAGGGGTAATAAAGTAAAAAGAAATTATTTTGCGTCAGCGTGTTCACCAGCATTCGTTGCTGACGTATTTTATTACATTTTGCAGGTGAACAAGTTTAGCACTTGGAGTGATGAAGTGCTTATATATCCGATGGCTCGGATTTTATTTTGTATAAACATAAATGGTGGTTTGTAAATATAAACAAGTAATCTTTTGTTAACCACTCTAAACGAGTATTTTATAATCTTGTCTTTGAATGTATATATATAAGTTATGTTTTTATCCTTAAAATTTTATAAGTCTTCCGCAAACTAACGCAACTCTGATTTATTTACAATATTGGTACCAACTGTTGGGTCACGCTCTTAGGCCTAAGATGGGGGTGTCATAGGTTGGTATCAGAGCTATCGATCTTAGCGAATTGGGTATCATAAAACAATACCCAAGCTTCGATCCAAGTATAGTAAATAATTGTTTATTTGTTTTAGGGTTAAGATAGGCTGGTAACCTTTCTTTTCCTCTCTACATTCTAAACCACCCATAATATTAGAATTCATTCAAAGCTCACATCGAAGACTTTGTGCGCAAGGCAAAGGAGGCCGGAATTGCCGAACATTACCCCGAAGACAACATGAGTGATGGGTATTATGAAGCATACTTCAACCAAGATGTGGAACATGACCTGACCAAACCCGTGTACTACCCCGGAAGCAGGCACTACCCAATAGATGTTCCCGATAGTTTACCGAAACAAGGAATTGAGCCACCAAGAGACTCAAGCTACCATCCATCAACAATACCGATGTATAATCCCTCCGAAATACCGACGTACCATCCAACAGAGATCCCCACTTACCAACCCTCGGAGATACCACAATATTATCCAAACGGATACCTACCAAACTCTCAACCATCCTCCAAGTGGATGAGATATCTCTCTGAACAACAGGAATGGCATGCAGGAAGCTCCACCTTCAAAGAAGTTAGTTCCCAACCAAACAGCGATGAAGGACCGTCCCGTAGACCCAAGATGAGAATAATGATGCCTTCTGAGACTTTCCAGATTCCAAATAAACATTGAAACTACACAACCCATGGAGGAAGATGAACCAGAAGAGGAGGAAGATCCCGAAGAAGAAAAAGAACCCGAGGAAGAGTCTGAAGAAGAACCGGAAGAAGAGTATCCTGAGAATCCCAGCGAGATGTCAAGCTCGATGAATGGATCACTCACTTCCCAAAACCCAAGCTATGGTTCTGTGGACCCATATGTCCAATACCTCGAGAAACTCAAGAACCAAGCTTCGTCAAGCTTCCCACCATTCCACGGAGAAATTCCATCAATCCAAGAGCAAGCCGACGAGATCCGAGAGCAGAACCAAGCTGCCAAGACTTATCTCTACCTTTCATCCGACATGGATTATGTTCCGTATCCAGATCCGAGGAATCACTACGAGATGGTGACACTGGGTTACCGTGACCCACCTCCACAGTATGGATACCCCAACGTAGTCCCGCAATCGTATGAAGAACATCTGGATCGTGCACTGAACAAACCGACGATTTGAGGAAGAAGGTAGACGAGGAAGGAAAGAAAAAGAAGAAAGTTGGAGAAACACTCCTTCGTAAGTGCACCAAACTAACGAAGGTTGTGAAAAAGTTCTTGAAGGACTGAAAATGGCAAGGAAGAAAGTTGTGTGTATAATGTAGATTATTTGTGTTATGTGATGAATAAAAGAACGTATGAAGCATTCTTATGTAATGATAGGGCGAACTATATATATCGTTGAAACGATATATATACTTATGTGTAATATGAAATATATATATCCTTGTGATATATATATAAATGTGAATAAATAAAAATGTGTGTTTAATAAAAGAAATGTTAAAATTTCAGACTTAATTGAAAAAGAAAAAGAAATATGTCTGAGCAAAGTAACAACAATGAAAATGCTCGTAGAGAGAAAGAGATAAAAGATAAGGGGAAAGGCCCCAAAAACGGGAACGGGCGAGAGGAAGAATTTCCTGAAAAATACATGAATAAAATCCAAAAGATGATTAAGCAAGCCGTTAGGGAAGAATCCGAGTTTAGATCTCAATCTAGACAATCCAAACATTCCCAAACTGTTAATCCTTCCGTTCATCCTTCGAAATCCGTGAAATCCCGTCTGAAACCCTCTCATGAGGATGGTAGTTTTCATGAGTCTAACGCCGATGGTGGAGTTAGACGTGAGTTCAAGACACTCAAGATAAGTGGTTGTTCGTTTAAAGATTTTAAATACTATGGACCGAAAGAGTTCCATGGTGACAAATGGGCCATCACAACTATGAGATGGCTCGAGGAAATGGAAACCATCGTTATAACAAGCAAGTTCACTGAGGAGGAGAAGATTCAATATTCCGCCCTAATGTTCAACGGGGAACGCATGAGTGGTGGAATGCGTTGCTGATGAGTAAGGGAAGAGACGTGATGTGTGGTCTGTCATGGGATGAGTTTAAGGCCATGGTGATGGGAAAGTTTTATCCTATGCACGAAACTGATCAAATCCAAACGAAGTTCCTCAATCATAGGGTCGTAGGGACAAATCTTCGTGAGTACAATACTAAATTCCTTGAGTACTGTCACCTTGTTCCCCAGCTGGTTAACCTTGAGTCCAGCAAAGTTACAAGATATATATGGGGACTACCGCGGGAAATCCGCGACATGGTGAGGTCTCACTTGCCTCAAACCGCTGACTCTGCAATGGAGTTGGCTGGTTACTTAATGGGCGGCATGGTCCGCAACAAAGAAGAGGACAAGAAGGTGACAACAACAGCTGCTCAAGGAAGGACTGGAGGAGGTTCCAACTTTAGAGGTAAGGGCGTAAACCGAAACAATTCTACGCCATGCAAGACATGTAGGAGGTACCACAAGGGTCCATGCAATTTCGCCCCGTCTTCTAAAGTCTGTGAATCCTGTAATCGTACGGGACATGACGCTGCTAACTGTTGGAAGAAGAAGATGACTTGCTTCAATTGCAAGGAAATGGGTCATTTAAGTTTTGAGTGCCCAAAGAACAAACCCGTTGCTGGTGGTGCGGGTGGAAGTGGCCAGAACAAGAAAGGAAACGCTCGAGTCTTCGTACTCGACACAAAGAAGGCCGCTGACATGCCGGAAACCATAACCAGTACGTTTCTAGTCAACGACACCTATGCTAGAGTTTTATTTGATTCGGGTGCCAATTTAAGTTTTATAGATTATAGTTTTTGTAGTCTATTAAACGAACCATTAACAAAATTAGATAAAACTCTAAGCGTCGAGACTGCTAGTGGCGAAATCGTTAAGATCTCCGAAGCCCTTGAAAACGGAAAAATTCTCCTAACTGGTTATATTCTGCCTATTTGTTTATTACCCATGAGTCTGGCTGGTTTTGATATTGTACTTGGTATGAATTGGTTATCCGATAACCATGCCCGTATCATCTGCAATAGCAAAACTGTTGAACTTCAAGCCCCCGATAAACGAACAATTCGAATTGAAGGGGACAAAGATGCTGGCCAAGTTAGCATAATTTCCATGATTAGGGCTAACAAATGTTTGAATCAAGGATGCCTCGCATTCATGGCTTATGTCACTGAAGATTCAAAGCCAAAAGAAATCAAAGACATTCCTATCGTTTCCGACTTTTCCGACGTCTTTCCTGATGAACTTCCTGGAATCCTTCCCGATCGTGAAGTAGAGTTTAGGATTGATCTTATTCCTGGTACTGCTCCGATCGCCAAATCTCCGTATCGTTTAGCGCCAACCGAAATGAAGGAGTTAAAGAACCAACTTGATGAGTTATTGGAGAAAGGTTTCATACGACCAAGTTCGTCGCCTTGGGGAGCACCAATTCTATTTGTCAAGAAAAAGGATGGTTCCATGCGAATGTGTATCGATTATCGTGCGTTGAACAAAGTCACAATCCAAAACCGATATCCACTCCCTCGTATCGATGATCTTTTCGACCAACTTCAAGGTGCTAGCTATTTTTCTAAAATCGATCTTCGTTCCGGCTATCACCAATTCAAAGTTCAAACCGAAGATATTCCGAAAACCGCGTTTCGAACAAGGTATGGACATTATGAGTTCACGGTCATGTCGTTTGGACTTACTAATGCCCCAGCTGCGTTCATGGATATGATGAACCGTATTTGCAAGCCGTACTTGGATAAATTTGTTATTGTATTGATCGATGATATACTTATTTACTCAAAGTCTAAGGCTGATCATGAAATTCATCTTTGAACGTTGCTTGAAATTCTTAGAAACGAGAAGTTGTACGCTAAGTTCTCGAATACGAGTTCTGGTTGCACGAGGTGCAATTTCTTGGTCACATCATTAACGTTAACGGTATTCAAGTGGACCCCGCTAAAATTGAAGCTATCTCTAAGTCGGAGGTCCCGAAGTCGCCAACGGAGACCCGAAGTTTCTTAGGTTTGGCCGGATACTACCGTAGGTTCATCGAAAATTTTTCTCGTATCGCCGTTCCCCTAACTTCATTAACTCGTAAGAACATCAAGTATGAATGGGGAACGAAGCAACAAGAGGCGTTCGATAAACTCAAACAAAAACTTACCCAAGCACCTATCTTGGCTTTGCCAGAAGGTACTGAGGATTTTGTGGTATTTAGTGACATGTCTCACTCGGGTTTGGGATGCGTACTAATGCAACGCAAGAAAGTAATCGCCTACGCCTCTCATCAACTCAAAGTACACGAGAAGAACTACACGACTCATGACCTAGAGTTAGGCGCCATAATCTTTGCACTTAAGATATGGAGGCACTATCTCTATGGAGTAAGATTTACCGTGTACACTGATAATAAGAGCTTGAAACATATCTTTGATCAAAAAGAACTCAACATGCGCCAACGGCGATGGATGGAAACGCTCAACGACTATGATTGTGAGATTGTTTACCATGAAGGCAAAGCCAACGTCGTGGCCGATGCCTTGAGTCGCAAGGAACATGAGAAACCCAAAAGAGTTCGAGCATTGCGACTAGAACTCCAAATTGATCTCTTTGAACAAATCAAATCCGCTCAAACTCAAGCGATCAATGAAAACCAAATCTCCGACGAAAAACGTAATGGCACCATTGACTCATTAGTCAAGGGTGACGATGGTATCCTTAGACTCGGTAATAGGATTTGGGTACCAATTGTCGGAGGTTTGCGTGAGAAAATTTTGAATGAAGCTCACAAGTCGAAATACATGTTGCATCCCGGAAGTGATAAGATGTAACACAATCTAAAGGCGAACTATTGGTGGAATGGAATGAAAATGGATGTCGCTTCGCACGTTGCGAAATGTCTTACTTGTTTGAAAGTCAAGGCTGAACATCAAAAGCCTTCGGGATTGCTTCAGCAACCCGAACTTCCCGTATGGAAGTAGGAGTTAATAACCTTGGATTTCATAACCAAACTCCCAAAGACGACTTGACAACACAATGCAATATGGGTAATTGTGGATCGCTTAACGAAGTCCGCACACTTCATGCCCATTAATGAGTCATACTCAATGGATAGACTAGTGTGTATTTATGTAAACAACATCGTTGCTTTGCATGGAGTACCGCTATCTATCATTTCTGATCGAGACATTCATTTTACGTCTCATTTCTGGAAAAGCTTCCAACAAGCTCTTGGTACGAAGTTAAATCTGAGCACTGCCTATCATCCGCAAACCGATGGGCAAAGTGAAAGAAACGATTCAAACGTTGGAAGATATGCTCCGGGCTTGTGTGATCGACTTAGGTGGAAGTTGGGACGACCACTTACCCCTAATAGAATTCTCGTACAATAATAGCGATCACACGAGTATTCAAGCCGCACCATTTGAGGCGTTATATGGTCGTAAATGTAGAACGCCCGTGTGTTGGTCTAAAACCGGAGACAATCAGTTATCTGGACCCGAGATAGTCCAAGAAACCACCGATAAAATTCTTCAAATCCGAGAACGACTTAAGATGGAGCGTGATCGTCAAAAGAGTTACGCTGATGTCCGCCGTAAGCCGTTAGAATTTAATGTCGGTAACAAAGTGTTATTGAAAGTCTCGCCTTGGAAAGGCGTCGTTCGCTTCGGTAAGAAAGGAAAGTTAAGTCCTTGATTCGTTTGACCTTTCGAGGTACTTTAACGAATTGGCACTGTTGCATACCGATTGCGACTGCCCGAGGAAATGCAAGGGATACATGATGTATTCCATGTTTCGAATCTGCGTAAGTGTTTAACTGATGAATCTTTGGCTATGCCATTAAAAGACGTTGAAATAAACGAGAACTTAAAAATTATAGAACGTCCGATTCAAATTGAAGATTCGAAAACAAAGAAATTAAAAAGAAAAACTTTGAAAATAGTGAAAGTAAAGTGGGACTCGCGTAGAGGGCCCGAATATACTTGGGAACTCGAATCGGAAATGAAAAGAAAATACCCACACTTGTTAGAGTAAAGCAATCTCGAGGACGAGATTTGTTTCAAGGTGGGGAGGATGTAACAACGTGAAAAT
Source organism: Bidens hawaiensis (assembly GCF_021521415.1). NCBI lineage: Eukaryota > Viridiplantae > Streptophyta > Magnoliopsida > Asterales > Asteraceae > Bidens > Bidens hawaiensis. The sequence goes on from NW_027506654.1 coordinate 47,832, forward strand.
TTCGAGTTCAAAGTATCAACTTTCCAAAGTATAGGGACTAAAATTGCCAAAATCCAAAACTAGAGGGTTAAAAAGGAAAAATCTGATTTCTTGTCATATCGCGCTACACGATGGACAAAAGGAGAAGCCCATCACGTACCGCGATGGAGCTTCTGACACAACGTGACACGTGTGCCAAGTGGCACACGGTGGCACCACCTGCTGCCACGTGTCACCACGTGGCAACACTGCTACCACGTGTCGCCACGTGGCAACACTGCTGCCACGTGTCGCCACGTGGAGCGGTGCCTGCCACGTGTCAACACGTGGCAGGTCTACGCATTGAGTCAGTAGACCTATATCGCGTTACGCGATAGGTATGCTGAGAGACCCATCGCGTACCGCGATGGGAGCCCAAATTTCGTCTATAAATAGCAAGGTCCGGGATCTTCATTTGTCACACCAAAACTCAGCCTACTTCTCTCTCTATAACATCTCTCTAAATCCCGACAATCGTATATACGATCCACCTCGATAAGCGTTCCATAATCCCTCGTAAAACGTGTCCCGATCCCTCGTTTATGTATAACGTTTCCTCGAAGTACATGCCACCCTCCACCCACATACCAAGAAGGTGTTTGGCGTAATGATGACGAATCTTGTAAAGCGTGTCGACGAGTGTTGAAGTTGGCATTATCGTTTGACGACCAAAGAGATCAAGCGGCGTTGGAGTGCCGCTCAAGTCCCAAGGATTTTTAAACGCCAACGAGGTTAGGCGTAACGACAATTCAATATAACATTATATTCAAGGCTTTGGCCTTAAGTCGAGGTTATACTCGATACCTCGATAAATGAAAAGAAAACATAACAAAGAAATGAATAAAAGAATGAATATTGAATATTGTGATTACATATATATGTGTGTAAGTATATATGTATATATTCTTTGTTATGAAAATATTATTTAATGAATAAAGAGTATTCTTAAATAATAAAAGAAAATGATTACGTTTCTTAGAGAAGAAGAAACGTTGGGTTTTTATTATAAACTAAAGGTTTATAATTTACTTTTAAACTAAAGGTTTTTAAGTAAAAGAAAATGAACTAAAGGTTCATCGAGGATTGAGATAAGACTAAAGGTCTTAGGCCAGATCGTGTATCCGACTAACAAATGTTTATACCCGTACTATAGGTGCGAGATAAAGAAGGGAAAGACCCTTGGACGGCGAGTGAAGCCGATCCTAAAGAGATAAGGTGAATACGCCCCCAAACTTTTAAACTTGTTTTCAAATAAGTGAAACTTGTTATATGAAATTGTTTACAAGGAACTATGTGTTCCTAAAACTGTTATAACTATGGGTATGAACCTAGCCCTCAGGCTGTGGTATACGTATGTTTGGATCCTTACATAGGTGGTACTATGCGATGTATGGGCATGATCGCACCAGCCTTGGTCGTAGGACGCTCTCCTGCATGGAGTACGACCTTATGTGTATATTTACGGGTACTTAACTAAGTTGAACGTTGCGGTGTTTGCTGAGGTGACCTAGAGTAGAGGCTCTAGTTTATAATGTGTTATTTAACTTTGTTATTCCTAAGCTACGTTGGGCCGAGACATGCATAGTCTCGAGGGGTAATAAAGTAAAAAGAAATTATTTTGCATCAGCGTGTTCACCAGCATTCGTTGCTGACGTATTTTATTACATTTTGCAGGTGAACAAGTTTAGCACTTGGAGTGACGAAGTGCTTATATATCCGATGGCTCGGATTTTATTTTATATAAACATAAATGGTGGTTTGTAAACATAAACAAGTAATCTTTTGTTAACAACTCTAAACGGGTATTTTATATCCGTCTTTGAATGTATATATAAAAGTTATGTTTTGATCCTTAAAATTTTGTTAGTCTTCCGCAAACTAACGCAACTCTGATTTATTTGCAATATTGGTACCAACTGTTGGGTCACGCTCCTAGGCCTAAGATGGGGGTGTGACATGATAAAATAACCTAAACATAAAAGCGGGTCGGGTAAATGTTAATAAAAAATCCGAGTTGTTACAGTTGACGTATCAGTGATTAATCCGGCGGCAAAGGGTAGAAGACATCAATGGAGCTATGTTTAACACCGTAAGATTCGCCGGTTGTGTCAGCCACTGGCGGTGGTGGCGGCTCCGGTGAGAACCTCATACCCCGTAAGGTGTTTTACTTGATAGATCTTTGATGTTTGGTAGTTCTTTACCCTTTTTTGGTAGATGTAACATCCCGGCCTCTCGTACCACCAAATATTGTCCGCTTTGCTCCAGACGGGTAGCCCATCCGGGAACTCACGGCTTTGTTTTTGGTTGCCCAGGTAGAGACTTGCCAGGTGGTCACCCATCCTAGTACTACTTCCACCTAAGCACGCTTAACCGTGGAGTTTTCAGGTGCTCCACAGCCAACTAAGCCAAAAACACGTTGGTGATTGAAGAGGCTGGACATTTACTTATGAACCAAGGATCTCTCTTGTCCACGGCCGATGTGAGATAGCCTAAGAGTGAGACGATGTTGTGTTTGCAAGGGTGTTACGTATATTTCTTCGCCTAAAATATTTAAGTATGTTGTTTTCTTAGGTTTATTTATTTCTAACTCTTTATCACTAACATTTAATATTTAGTTTAATATTTAATTTAAAATTTCATCTATTTAGCATGTGTAATACAAGAGTGTCTAGCATAGTACAATACTAAAATATTTTAGGTATGTTTTTTTCTTAGGTTTATTTATTTCTAAATCTTTATCACTAACATTTAATATTTAGTTTAATATTTAATTTAAAATTCATCTATTTAGCATGTGTAATACAAGAGTGTCTAGCATAGTACAATACTAAAATATTTCGAATGATCGAATAGTAAAATAAACAAAATGAGAAACGTTAAGTTTCAAATATAAAATTATAAAATAAAAACAAAAAATTAGGAGATCAAATATGAAAAATATTACAAAATATAAAAATCAAAAATTCATTTAGTTGTTGATTGAAAAATAAAAAAAAAAGTGAAAATTACAACAAACTTTAAACATTTCGAACGATTTCATACATGAATGACGAATATTGTATGACAAACAACATAATTCCGTGTGAATAAGAAATAACCATTACAGTTGAAAACATGTACATGTGTTTTGTATGTTTAAAATGTTGCTTAGCGCTTTGTAAAAGTCCTTCACTGTTTTTTAAAATATATATGTTTACGTTACAAAACAAATACTAAAAAGGTGCCGACCATAGCACCTTGCAGCGCTAATGAAGTACATATCGAGAAGCGTACAAAGTTAGGTCGTTTACATTTTAAATACCGAAGCGTATGCAATAACCAAAAGATAAAGACGTGACATACCAAAATTTAGCATTTAAGGTAAGATTAAATTTAAAATGTAATATATTATAAAAAGAATAAAGGAAACCACAAAAAAGAAAGAAAAACAAAAAAGAGGAGAACATATATAAAAAAAATAATGGCCAAAAGAAAAATAAAATGAAAAATATAATAAACTAAAAAGAGGGAACCCGGGGGTGTTGTATTAAGGGTGTTCTTCGGGTTACATATTCGGGTTTCGGGTTTGAGCTCAAAACAAATTGACCCAAAAAACGACCCAAATAAGTTCGGTTTGTTCAGGTTTCAGGTTGAACGGGTCGGGTAAATTCGGGTTTAACAAATTAAAAAAAAATTATCCATCTTTAACAATATCATAAATTAAAAAATCATATTACAAACTGTTATAAAACCATAACATACATCCATATTCAACAATAACATATATTATTTAGCAAAACATAAAATTTATCATACAAGCATGCATTAGACAGGATGAATGAGTGTTGTAGCATGTGGATCAATACTTGTGATTGAAGAAACATACTCAATACATATTAGTTTAAATACTATACTATTTAAGTTTTTGAATTGAATATACATTCTAAACATGCTTTATGGTAATTAATACATTGGGAAGTGATAGATCCAATATTAATTGGAGTTTTTAGAACAACCTAACAAGAATACATAAGGTCACTATGCTACTTTACTGCTAAAGCACCCTATAAAAATTAGGGATACATGCATCGATGTATCATACTTCAGGTTATTCGGGTCAAACCGAATTTGGGTATTTCAACCCAAATACCAACCTGAATATTTTATCTCTGATTCGGGTTAGGAGTTTAATCGGTTCGGATGAATTCGGGTCGGGTTATTTGGGTCTTGGGTCGTTTCGGGCCGGGTTTATTATTTGGGTACGATTAAAAAACACACCCTTAGAATGTATTCGAAGTCGAAACACGGGTGTTAGTGACGACAACAAATCATCAAGGCAAGGTCTAAATTCTGTTTATGCATTGTTCCATATATACAAAAATAATAATAAATTAAGCAAGAATTTTTTTTTATATATATATATATATATATATATATATATATATATATATATATACTAGACGGGTGCCCGCGCGATGCGACGGGAAACAAAAATCATAGTAATCTTGTAAGAATTGTGGAAGTTCAAGGTTCGTTTGAAATCTTAATAACGTTTGAACTAATAATCACTTTTGGTCAGCCGGTTTATGAATGTTCAAACATAGCAAACGGTTTGGTTTATGGTTTATGTAGAAATATGGCCATAAAAAACCGGACCGGACGGTAAACTTATTATTGAAGCTTAATTCGTGAAACCAAACTATTAGTAACAATTCAGTGTAAAGTTTCTACGGTTCAGTTTCGGTTATCATTAACAAAAAATCGAACCAACGGTTTGGATAACTGTATAACTTAGAAACCGTTAAAAAACGAATTGTGAACATTCATACGTAATATGTTATTTTTTTTTATTTGAAAAATTATAACAATACCATACCCAAATTAAAGACAATAAAATGCTCATTTTTATGGTGTAATTTTTTATAAAAAACATTAACGTATGAAAAGTTATGGTTGTTGAAAAATCGTAGGTGGGAAGTTATTTACAATTAAAATTAAAATGAATATATAGATAAAGATAAAGGTATAAATCATTAATTATTTCTTATATTTATAAAAGTTGAGGGGGCATGTTGAACTATTTTAAAACATATTTTCTAATGGACAAGTTTGTCATTCTCTTACATGCTATATAAGGTGTACCTTGTACATTAAAAGTTATAAATTACTTAAAAATTGAGTGTCTTAATTTGCCCATCTTTGGTGTATTATATATCGTATATATATATATATACATATATATGTAGGATTGATTTCTTTTGAGAACCACTTTGAGTTTTAAGAACTCGAAAGAACTCAACGTAACAATTTTTTTATTTTTGAATTTTTTTACACATGTGTAATACGTAAGTGTAAGTAATGTACAAAAAATTAAAGTATTTTTTACACACCGAATCGACTTTTTACACATGTGTAACTAACATTTAAACTTGCGTAATCATTAAAAATATTTATTATCTCTCCTAATTCATTTTTAATTACATTTAATCTCAACCATATATTTCATATCATTTAATTAAATGTGTGGTTCAAAATTGAGTTATTAAAGTTCTTACAACTCATCAAGGTTCTCAAAATATCTCTCTCATATATATATATATATATATATACACACAAACACACACACTAGTTTTTATCCCCCGTATTACGGGGGTTGTTTTATATTGTTTATTCTAATATTTATTTATTTATTGGAATTTATATTTTTTTATTGTAAGAAAGTTAATAATATACTTATGGTTTAATGATAAATTGTTTCACAATTAAATGAGATATTATAACCTGGTTTAAAAGCTATATGGCTTTGATGAGATCCAAGACCCGTTTATTTTTTTTACTATAAAATTGGTTTTTTTTTATTATAAATAATATTTATGAAAGTTAATAATATACTTATGGTTTGATGAGACCCAGACCCGTTTATTTTTTTTACTATAAAATTGTTTTTTTAATTTAATTAATATATATATATATATCTTTTTTAAAATAAATAAGATATTAATTTTTAGTATATCCTATTTTATAGGATTTTTACATTAATAATTTGCTGAGAATAATTTTTTATTTAATAGGATGTTATAACCCGTTTAAGGAATATCTGGGTTTGGTAAGACCCATATCCATGAATTTGGGTCAAATGCATGAGAAGCGTCATTTAAAAATCAAGTAAATCTGGTGACTCCAAAAGGGGGGGAGCGACCACATCGCGAAACGTAGGATTTTTATGTTTTCGTTTATATATATTATAGATATATAGATTATATATATATAGGGTTGTGCAACGATTCAGAACCGCGAGAACCGAACCGGAACCGAAGATGACTAAAAGTTAGAACCGAAACTGGAATCGGTTATAGTAAACCGGTTCGGTTCCAGAACCGGTAAAGTCGGTTCTCGCT
>NW_027506655.1:0-43710 GCF_021521415.1 Bidens hawaiensis
GGTAAGCATAGACTTTTCATATACTTCTATAAAAACAATATAATGTATAAACACTCTCGTAATTCTAATTCAACAAGAAATCATGGAGTTCCATATTCTCTCATTGTCACCCACTGTAGCATCTCTTTTTGTTATTCTTGTAATAACTTTCCTGCTACATATATTGAGATATTTAAAGAAGGCAAACATTGTGAAAAACCATGTCGCGCCGCCTCAAGCAAAGGGTGCATGGCCTATAATCGGACACCTACACCTTCTAGACGGATCTCGGCTACCTCACAAGGTTTTAGGTGACATGGCAGATAAGCACGGCCCTATCTTTACCATCAAACTCGGTGTTCACCATGTTTTGGTTGTGAGTGGCGAGGAAGTAGCTAAAGAGTGCTTCACCACAAACGACAGGATTTTTGCAAGTCGGCCAAATCAAAGCCATCAGAAATCTTGGGCTATAATTATGCCATGTTGGGGTTGGCTCCATATGGGGATTACTGGCGACAACTTCGCAAAGTTATTATGATCGAGATTCTCTCACAAAAGCGAGTTGAAATGGTTGGACATGTTCGGGTTTCAGAAGTTAGAGCATCTGTGAAGGATGTCTATTACACGTGGCTAATGAACAAAGACGGTGAAGGTTCAGATGGTATGGTAAAGGTGGACATGAAACAATGCTTTGGGAACTTGGTGTTTAATATTATGGTTAGGATTGTTTCAGGGAATAGGTTTGGTCAATGATGAAGAAGGGGTTCGCTTTCAAAATGTGTCGAGGAAACTTGTCGAGTTGTTAGGAACATTTGCGGCATCGGATTTTATTCCGTTTGCAAATGGTTTGGATATAGGAGGATATGAAAAAGAAATGAAGATGACAGCTAAAGAGATGGACACCATCATTCAAGGATGGTTAAATAAGCGAAAGAGTGAGACGCAACAACAAGAAGGCGACCAAGTTTTTATGGATTTGCTTGCTTCTGTTCTTCAGATTCATCAGATGAGGATTTCGCAGGTTATCATCATGACACAATTATCAAAGCCACATGTCTGGTATACTTACAAATTAACCTTTATAAATATTCAACTCTCTTGAATTTTAAAATAACACACACATTAGATGGTGTGCGCAACACGACGGGTAACGCAAATAGTGGTAATCACGTAACATGTTTGAAAAAGATATTTTATTGTAAAAAAAAACTATAACAATACATACTCAAGTTTAAAAAAATGTTTGTTTTTTGTTGTATTTTTTTTTTTAAATATCAACATAAGAAAAGTTGGTTTAAAAGTCAATAATATGTGTTTAAAGTTGTAGTTGCTTAAACTCTTACAAAACATAAAATTACCTTATTGTCCTCGTAAGTATTATATTATAGTATGCATGTGTCTATATATACATATATACATATAAAAGATACACAATTACAAGTCATGTTTAGGCTGTATTAGACAAATAACCTTCACGCGTATAGGTACACATTTAAAATTTATATATATATATATAATGTATATATATATATGTATATATATATATATGTATGTATATATATATGTATATATATATATATGTATGTATATATATATATATGTATGTATATATATATACTAGCTTTTATCCCCCGTATTACGGGGTTGTTTTACATTATTTGTTTCTAATATTTATTTTGTTAGATTTTAATTTTATTTATTTTAAAGAAGATGATTATATTCTTAGGGTTTGATAATGAAAGGGATTCTCAAATAAATGAGATGTTATAACCTAGTTTAAAAGCTATCTGGGTTTATTTAATAATTATAAATAATATTTTTTTTAAAAAATCGGATATTAATTTTTAGTATATCCCTATTTATATAGAATTTTCATATCAAATATTTGGTGAGAATAATTTTTAGTTTTATGAAGTGTTATAACCCGTTTAAGAGCTATCTGGGTTTAGTGAGACCCACACACGTGAATTCGGGTCAAATGCACGAAAATCTTTTATTTACAAATAAATCAATCTTATGGCTTGAAAGAATTGTGAGGAGCAACATAGAGCTTTTAAAGGTTTCATATTTAAGATATATATATATATATATATATATATATATATATATATATATATATATATATATATATATGTGTGTGTGTGTGATTAGGTTCATTTCAGAAGTGATTTTATAGAGAAAAGTGCGAGAAGTGATCTCAACCATTAGATTATTAATCAATAGTTGAATATTATTGCATTTATTATAATTAATAAAACTTGAAAGACTTTGAAATTAATAATAATATGGTAGTTTAGGTAGAATAAAATAATTCATCATTAAATTTATCTCATCTATCCCTAAATAAAAGCCCCTCAATTTATGATTTGTAAGTTACAATTTATTTATTTTATTGTATGTTAGTGTAAGATTTAATTTTGCTCTTTTTTCACCAATAAAAAGTTTTTAATTTTATAACATTTAAGCAAAATAGTATCTTCATCATTGATTGATATTTTTAAAAACAAATTAATAATTTGAAGATGTGTAAGATAGAAATATAATGTGTAGGAATAAACTGGAAATGTGTAGGAAAAGAAATAAGATGTGTATGAGAAAAATAAAGATGTGTAGGAAAAAAAATTAAGTTGCGTATGGGAAAATTAGAAATGTGTAGGGAAAAAACGAAGATGTGTATGACAAAATTAAAGATGTGTAGGAAAAGTTTGAATATGCGTGGGAATAAATTAAATACGCGTGAGAAAAAATGAAGATTCGGCGAAATTGTTGATGTGTTGGAAAAATATATGTTGTGTATAAGAAAATTAAATGTGTATATGTATGAGAAAATTAAAGATGTGTAGGAAGAAATTAAATATGCGTAAGAGACATTTGAAGATGTGTAGGACGAAAAACATGCGTACGAAGAAATTAAAAATGTGTAGGAAACATATTTAGACGTGTACAAAAAAAATAAAGATATGTAGGGAAAAATTGTAGAGATGTAGGAAAATATTATAGTTGTGTATGGTGAATTCAAGAGATAGGGTGAAAAATTATAAAGATTAATTTATTGTTTTATGGATTTATTGTGATTATATTAATTATATTAGTTATAAATGTAACTTGTATTGCTTTAATTATATTATTAATTGGAGAGAGAATACATTTATATTACTTTAATAACTTTTTTATATAGTTTAATGACTCAAGATTAAAAATTAAATTAGTGGTCCAGATTAACTTCTCGCACTTCTCGCTGTAATTTTACTTCTCGCATGAACCATCCCATATATATATATATATATATATATATATATATAAAGAAAGGATAATTTAAGAACCACTTGAGTGTTAGAACTTTGAGAACTCAATATGGACCACACATTTAATTAAGTAAGTATGAAATACGTGGCTGAGAATATATCTGATTAAAAAATTAATCAGGAGAGAGAATAAGTATTTTTGATGATTACACAAGTTTAAATGTTATTCACACATGTGTAATAAGCCGATTCGGTGTGTAAAAAAATACTGTAATTTTTTGTACATTACTTACACTTACGTATTATGATTGATTTCTTTTGAGAACCGCTTTGAGTTTTAAGAACTCGAAAGAACTTAACATTTTCTTTTTTAAATTTACTTACACATGTGTAATACGTAAGTGTGTGTATGTATATATATATATATATATAGTATATATATAATATATATATATCGGGGTTATTTTACATTATTCGTTTTTAAATACGTATATATTCTTTTGGATTTTAATGTTATTTATTGTAAGAAAGTTAATAATATATTAAGGGTTTGATGATGAAAGGGTTTCACAAATAAACAAGATGTTATAACCCGATTTAAAGACTATCTGAGTTTGGTGAGACCCATGACCCGCTTACTTTTTTTACTATAAAATTGTTTTTTAGTTATAAATAATATCTTTGTTTAAAAAACAAAATCGAATATTTATATAAATTATTTGGTGAGATTAATTTTTAATTTAATGAGATGTTATAACCAGTTTAAGGCTATCTAGGTTTGATGAGACCCATAACCGTGAATTCGAGTCAAATGCATGAGAAACATTCATTTACAAATAAAGCAATCTGGTGGCTTGAGAGTATGTGAGAAGCAACAGAGAGCTTTTAAAGGTTTCGTTTATATATATATATATATATATATATATATATATATATATATCGGAGTATTTATCTATTTTTTTTGGATTTTAATTTTATTTGTTGTAAGAAAGTTAATAATATACTTAGGTTTGGTGAGTACCATACCTATGAATTCGGGTCAAATGCATGAGAAACCTCCGTTTACAAATAAAACAATTTGGTGGCTTGAGAAAATATAGAAAGATTTCGTTCCCCGTATTATGAGGGGTTTTTTTACATTATTCGTTTATAATATTTTTATATTTTTGGATTTTAATTTTTTTCATTGTACAGAAGTTAATAATATACTTAGTATTTGATGATGAAAGTGTTTCACAAATAAATGAGGTGTTATAACCCGATTTAAATGTTATCTGGGTTTGGTGAGACCCATGACCCGCATATATATATATTTTTTTTTACTATAATTTTTTTTAAAATATAAATAATATAAATAGTTTTTTAAAGAAATTAGATATTTATTTTTAGTATATCCTTATTTTATAGGATTTTCACATCAATAATTTGGCGAGATTAATTTTTAATTATTGAGATGTTATAAACTGTTTAAGGAATATCTGGGTTTGGTAAGACCCCTATCCGTGAATTCGGGTCAAATGCATGAGAAACCTCCATTTACAAATAATGCAATATGATGGTTTGAGAGAATATAGGGAGCAACCAAAGAACTTTTAAAGGTTTCGTTTATATATATATATATTATAGATATATATAATAAAAGATATAATATAATAATCCTTAACGTACAAAAATACATATATTCACGAAATTGATCCTTGAAATCACATCACAAGATCTCTGAATCATTAATACGTACCCAATTACTTCCGAAAAAACATATTTGGATTGTTAATCGATCAATTTTTCACTTTTTCTTCACGAACCTAGTTTTGAGCGTATTATGATTTTCTTGAGCGTTTTTGTATTTTGGCTTTGAGCGTTTTTGTCCTTTTGGTTTTGAGCGCTTGTTTTTGCCTGAGCGAAATTCCCGTACGTTTTTGTACATTAAGAATTATTGTACGTTAACATAACTCTCTCTCTCTCTCTCTCTCTCTATATATATAAATATGGACTATTATTAAAAAAAAATGAAATAATTTAGGTGTTTTCTCTTTTATACTTGCAATAATTTAGTGTTCTAAACATGAACCTCATCCCTAATTATTTTCTTAATTTAAATGTATGTTGCTTATAATCAAATCTAAATATATTGCAATCGTGCAGGTAATAATAATTGCTGGCTTAGACACGACATCTCTCACTTTAACATGGGCGTTATCTTTATTACTTAATAACCCGGAGACATTAAAAACCGCTTTAGATGAAATTGATGAACATGTTGGAAGAGACAAACTGGTGGAGGAGTCAGACATAAAGAAATTAGTTTACATCAATGCCATTATCAAGTAAACATTGCGTTTGTATCCGTCTGCACCGCTCTCTCTTCCTCATGAGTCCATAGAGGATTGCGTTGTGAGAGGCTACAATATCCCAAAAGGCACACGTTTTTTGGTAAATCTTTGGAAAATCCATCGTGATCCAACAATATGGTCAGATCCTAGTGAATTTAAACCTGAAAGATTTTTGACAAGTAAAAAAGATATTGATGTTAAAGGAAATCATTTTGAACTACTTCCATTTGGTAGTGGTAGAAGAACGTGTCCTGGTGTTTTCTTTGCCTTACAGGTTTTGTCTTTAACATTAGCCAATGTGATTCAGCAATTTGTGTTACACAAACCAACAAACGAACCAATTTACATGAGTGAAACCGCAAGACTGAGTACCGGGAAAGCAATGCCACTGGAGGTCCTGCTTGCCCCCCGTTTACCACTTAACATGTATCATGTTGATGTGATATATATATATATATATATATATATATATATATAATGTCACCGTCTAGATAACAATATCGTTAATATGGTTTGAGAGTACATGAACTCTCTTATAACTATAAGATTTTACCAGAACACTCATATTTGGTAGTATTCTGTTACATGTGTTATATTTGTATATTTGTTTCATTTGTAAACATCTATATTGAAAGTTATGCAAAAACCTTATGTAGCACTAAAATACTTGGACTAATGGGTTTAGTTTACTTTTCTGTTTTACTTTTCTCAAAAATAAATAATAAGTTGCGGAGTTTAAACGACGGTTAGAATTCGTACCTAAGGTTTGTTAGAAAATAAAATACAATATAATAAAAAGATATTCAAAGAGCACTATTTACCTTCATTCTTAGAAGATTACATCAACAATGGCAGCAATCACTTGGATATGACTCAATGGTAGAACACTCACTTTAAAAGTGAAAGGTAGGGGTTCAAACCTCACTATCACCAACTTATATGGGAGATACGAGGGATGACCCTGGCTTGCCAGAGTTTGAGTCCTGATCTCACCCGGTTTTACCGGCTCCTCGCTGTCGTGCCGTTTGGCGGGCGTGGGGGTCGGGTTTTATCCGGTGAATCCCTCAACAGGTGGACCGCTAGGGCTCCGTCCGTCCGGACTAGTGGCCGGCTTGGGCTACCTTTAGCCAATGGGGGCCGCGCACGGAGTATCCGGCGTTACTTAGTTGGCCGTTCAAAAAAAAAAACAATGACAGCAAATTCAAGACCTATGTGGAACAAGAATCAAGGAATCAACCTATTTTATTATTATTTCCATGTTTGAGCTAATAAAGCTCCTATTTATGTTCATTTTTCCACCGTATAAATATAACAAAAAAGATTAGAATATAATTCTTCATATTTTCAGTTTTTAACATGGTATTAGAGCAGTGTTTATGTTTATTGTATTAAACCTGCTCAATAAATATCAATAACCCGATTATTTCAAGCCTTTCGAAAAAGAAAATGACCAACGAAATCGACAATAATAATCTTGCTTTGCAAATCATCAATCTTATCAAAACCAACCACCTCACACATCAAAACCACAACAAAAAACAGAGCCTAGATAGCTTGACAATTGATGCCGGCAACCCACAAAAAACTAACAGCGTGACCAAGAAAACCAACAATGATGACCTTGCTTTGCAAATCGCTATTCTCATAAAAACGACCCTCACAAATCAAAACCATAGACAACCCAAACACCACCGCTCCGACGAGCAACAGCACCATAAGCCACAAATCGGTGCAACAATGATTCGCGTTTGACAATTCTGAACGGGTAAGTGATGAACCCTCGCCTTCCGGCGTGTTTTGAGCGGGTAGATTTAACATTGAGCCAGCGTTAGGGTTAGTTCCTGCTCTGGTTAATACTGGTTTTGGAGTCGTGGAAGGTGATGGTGGGCATTTGGAGAGTACAGGTGACAGTGGAAGCGCCGTCGCCGGCGGTGGCAATACTTTGACCAATAATCCGGCTACTAAAAATCATAGAGGGAGGCCACCGGGTTCAAGGAAGAAACAATTAGATACTTTAAACGTGAGTCGTTATAGCTGTGGTGGTATAGCATCTGCTGGATGAATATAAGTGATATTACGTAAAATGCAGTAGAGAATAATGAACAGATTGTATGCTCAAAAGGAGAATAGTGCTTTTCATATATGTGTTGACAGAGTAATGGGACCCTTACTTAAATACTAAAAAAACTAACAACTTAAACATGAAAATAGGAACAGAACCCAACGGACTATAGACTTATTCTAAACCAAAAGAAATTGAAGTACTAAACTGAAAGCATAAAAAGCGATCCACTAAACCATGCTCTGACTCTTTCTCCTTCTAGAATAATCAACCACTACTTTGCTTGAGATGACGGGGAGCACTTTCATCATCTCCCCTTGCTTCATGCTCATCAACTCCCAACAGATTTTGAAATTGAGTAAACTTTTCACGTGCCAAGGCTTTTGTTAACATATCCACCACTTGAAAATTTATCCCACGGTATTCCAGAGAAATCTCTTGCTGAGCCACCATATCACGAATGTAATGATGCTTAATCTCGATGTGTTTAGTGCGCCCATGCAGAACTGGGTTTTTGGAAAGGTTTATGGCTGAATGATTATCACACAAGATAACAGTAGGCCCTTCTTGAATCATGTCCAAGTCACCCAAAATGTGTCTCAACCATACCGCTTAACGGGTTGCCGCTGATGATGCCACATACTCTGCTTCGGTGCTTGAGAGGGCTACAGTACTTTGTTTTTTAGAACTCCATGTCAAAGCTCCACTCCCAAGAGTAAAAACACTAGCAAACACACTTTTCCTGTCATCTACTGAGCTTGCCCAGTCATTATCAGTGTAACCAAGCATCCGAATGAGGACACCATGCTCATACCAAATACCGTATCTAGTTGTACCTGCAACATACTTCAAGACCCATTTAGCAGCTCCAAGATGAAGCTGTGATGGGTTCTGCATGAATCGAGAAATTAGGCTAACAGAATAAGCAAGATCAGGTCTCGTGTGTGTCAAATAGATTAAACCTCCCACTAGGCTTCGAAATACTACTTCATTAGTCTTTTCAGCCTTGTCTTCAAGTAGGAGCTTCTCATTTACATTCATGGGAGTCTCTTCAGCTTTACATCCTTCCATGCCAAATTTGGAGATAAGATTCCTGGCATACTTTCCTTGTGATAGAAACACCCCTTTCCCAGTTTGTTTTACTTCTAGCCCCAAGAACAACTTCAACAACCCCATATCTGACATTTCAAACTCGTTTTCCATGCATTCTTTAAAATCTTTCTGAACATGGCAGATGAGCTAGTGTACACTATGTCATCTAGGGGTGTTCATCGGATCGGATAACGGATTATTCGGGTTATTTAGATTTTAAAATTTTTGGACCCTATCCGAAATCCGATCCGATCCGAATAAGGAATATTCCTATCCGACCCGAATCTATCCGAATTCAATTCGGATCGGATTCTGATAATATCCGAATAATCCGAAATTATCCGAATAATCCGAAATAAACCAAAATCATATTTCTATTTTTTTTTGTTCATAACATTTAATAGTTTAGAATCACAATAAACATACAAACCGGAAAATACGAATTACTATTTACACAAATTTAAAGTTTAAACTTCAAATAATGGTCTAATAAATATACCAAACCGGAAATACCACTAAAAACATGTTTTTTATTCGGATTAAACGGATATCCGAATAATCAGAACAATCCGAATTTTTTAAAATTCCATATCCATATCCGATCCGAATTAGTTATTCGGATATTTGGATTGATCTGATCCCAATATCCGAATAAGAATTCGGATCGGTTTATTTGGGTTTCGGTTTCGGATCGGATTTCGGATTTTTTCGGATTTCTTGAACACCCCTAATGTCATCAACATATAGGCACCCATATATGATTTCACCTTCCAACTTCTTAACATACAAGGTTGATTCATTAACACTTCTGACATACCCATTTCGAGTGAGATACCCATCTATTCGAGAGTACCAAGCTCTTGGGGCTTGTTTGAGCCCGTAAAGCGCCTTCTTTAAACGATACACCTTGTCTTCCTCTCCCCGTTTCTCGAAACCTTCAGGCTGACTCACATAAATTTCTTCAGACAAATCTCCATTTAAGAAGGCAGTTTTTACATCTAACTGATGTAATTTCCAACCTTGCTGAGCAGCCATAGATATGATTAGGCGAATGGTCTCGAACCGAGCTACCGGAGCAAAAGTCTCCTGGTAGTCGATCCTGTGTAGTGTAGCCCTTGACCACATGTCTTGCTTTGTGCTTCATGATTTTCCCATCAACTCCTAACTCAGTTTTGTATAACCACTTCACCCCCAACAACATGCTTTTCGGAAGGTAAAGTTACCAACTCCCACGTGTTATGCTTCTCAATGGCTTCAAGTTCACTAGACATCGCCTTTTCCCATTCATGTTTTCTAGTTGCTTCTTGAAAGGTGGTGGGATCGGCGATGGATTGAGCAAAAAACTGATCCTCTTCATCTGAAAGGCCTTCCACTGTCTCGAAATCTTGAAGCCACATAGGGGTTTTGGTTTGTCTTTTTGAGGTTAGAGGAGGGGTAACATGTGAAGATACATGTGAGTTTTGATGGGTTAAGTTTATGGGACCTTGCATGGAAGAAGTACTTGGGTTTGTAGGTGTGAAGTTAATAGGAGTAGTCATAGTAGGAAAAGACTGATGAGGTGTGGTGTTAGGTGAGGTTTCACTTTCTAAATTGTGGGTAGTGGCATGATCCGTACTGTGAGAGGCGACATGAGAGGACATGTCATTGTCTTCATGTGTACTATTATGACCCATTTGTGTCTCCTCTCCCAAGTTCACAGGAAATGGGTCTACCTATGCACCTACTAGACTTGAAATGTTATCATCATCTTCCCATTTCCACCTATTATTTTCAAGAAATACAACATTTCGTTTAACTTGGAATTTTTTTGTAATAGGATTATATAGTCTATACCCTTTACTTTCTTGAGCATACCCAATGAAGACACACTTTTCAGCCTTGTCATCTACTTTCTTCTTTGATGGACAGGGACATGACCATAGGCAATACACCCAAAAATTTTGAGATGGTGCACAAAATATTTACGACCCCGCCAAGCTTCATAGGGAGTTTTATCTAGAACAACTATTGTGGTGGCTTTATTAAGTAAATAGACAGCAGTGGCAACCCCCTCAGCCCAAAAACAATTTGGTAACCCTCTTTCTTTTAACATGCTTCGGGTCATTCCCATGACAGTTCGGTTTTTTCGTTCCACCACCCCATTATGTTGAGGGGTGTACGGAATTGTAAGTTCCCTTTTAATTCCATTATTTTCACAGAACATGTTAAAATCATGGGAACAAAAATCACCACCCCTTTCGGTCCTCAAAACTTTGATGTGGTGATCACATTCTTTTTCAACCAAGGTTTTAAAAGCTTTAAATTTTTCAAAAGCTTGTGACTTGTTTTTTAAAAAATAAACCCAACTTATTCTAGTAAAGTCGTCAATCAAAAGGAAGTAATAAAGACGGCCACCTAAACTTTCGACTTGCATTGCTCCACATAAATCCGCATGAATGAGTTCAAGTGGCTTTGTTTCTCTCCAAAAGTGAGAAGAGTATGGTTTCTGATTTGATTTTTCAAGTATACATCCTTCACAAGACTTAATGAGATTTATACTTGGAAGACCATGAACCAAACATCTCTCAGAGAGTGTTTTCAATCCTTGAGAATGAAGATGACCGTGCCTTAAATGCCACAGTTGGGTTTCTACATCACGACTGCTTTGTGGACGAGTCTCCTGATAAACGATCTTTGAAGCATCAAATACGAACATGTTGTTCTTTGCCACGTGAATAGTCATAAGATCTGCTCGATTCTTGTTTTTATTACACATTATTTATCATCAAAAAGTATGACATACCCTTTTTCATAAGTTGGCCCACGCTTAAAAGGTTGTACTCTAGCCTTGGGATGTTGTACACATTTTCCAGTAGCTTGAAGCTTCCATTAGGGAGATTAATGCGAACGGTACCTTTCCCAGCTACTTGCAATTTCTCCTTGTCACCAAGATTCACTTAAAGTCTGACGGATTCATCAAGAGATGAGAAGCTATCCTTGATTCCGGTCATATGGTGCGAACACCCGGAGTCTAAGAACCAGATGCACGTTGACAGTTCCTTATGACTTCCAGTGAACAACATGAACAGGTTTTGCTGCTCCTCCTCGGGTTCTTATATCACCGGGGTTTCTTCAGAGACAACTTGTGCCTGGGTTTCATCGTTGTACCAACAATCGTGCATTAGGTGACCAAATTTCTTGCAAAGATGACATTGGGGAACTTTACTTCGATAAAAAATTTGTCCTCTACCCCGACTGTGTGATGAACCCCGACCCCGACCTCTAGGAGAGGAGGGCCGGAAATTCTTAGTGGGGCTTTTCATGACTTGCTGAGCATGTTCTTCAGTTTTCTCCTCCTTTTCTTTTGACCGACTATTTAGACATGCCTCCTGGGATTGCAAAGATCCTATAAGTTTCACTGGGTGAGCTTCGACATATCCGATGAGACTTCACTAGTGGGTACAATGAAGTCAAATCGGAGGGTGAGCTTCGTAGGACTTTCTCAACGATCTTCTGGTCAGGAACGTCTTCCCCGTATGCACGCATCAAGCTAACAATTGTCACCACCTGAGAAAAGTAATCGCCGATGAGTTCACCTTCATTCATGACGAGATTTTCGAAATTCCTTCTCAGCCCCTGCAGCTTGATTGTGTTGACTTGATCATATCCTTGGAACTCCATCTTCAAGGTATCCCATGTTTCTTTCGCACTCGTAGCTGCAACAATTCGTGAAAACAACTTATCATGCACTGCTTGCTAGATAATGGACATTGCGTGAGCATCTTTCTTGATAGAAACTTTCAGTTGGCTTTGATCTTTATTACCGTGGTCAACTCCAGTTTCAACAAGATCCCATAAGTCACGCGAACGTAGGATGGTTTTCATCCTTATATAACAGCGCTCATACCCGTCCCCTTTGAAAATGGAGATCGGGGTTGGTTGGGTTTGGATAACAGAGGTGGGTTCAGCCATGGAGGAAGTAGGGTGATATTTTTTTTATTTTTAGTATTTTTGCAGTATCAGAGGCTCTGATACCACTGAAGATCAGTGATATTATGCAGTAGAGAATAATGAACAGATTGTATGCTCAAAAGGAGAATACTGATTTTCATATATGTGTTTAAAAAGCAATAGGACCCTTACTTAAATACTGAAAAAACTAACAACTTAAACATGAAAATAGGAACATAACCCAACGGACTATAGACTTATTCTAAACCAAAAGAAATAGAAGTACTAAACTGAAAGCATAAAAAGCGGTCCACTAAACCATGCTCTGACTCTTTCTCCTTTTAGAATAATTAGCCACTACTTTGCTTGAGATGACGTGGAGCACTTTCATCACTTGAGATGGAGGCACAAGCTAGGGTTGCTACAGAGATGGAGATAACATGTTTGAGAACCCTATCTTAAACCCATCGTTTTTTAATGCTTTATTTTTTAATGATAAGTTTTTAAATCCCAGAATATTAGAAATGTTAAATAAACCCTTTAATGAATTTGTTAATTACGATACCGGTCAATACATATGTTAAAACCCTCAAAAAACGGCCTTCTACTAAAATATTCAAATTAAATTTTGGAGTGGTCAAGGACCAAAAAGGATATGTTAGAACCCATCGGGCAAGTAGGTATGGCTAAAACATGTGAAAATATCAAAAAATCATGGATATTTGATTATGGTGCTATTGACACCATGACTTTTGAATTATCAGACATAATTTGAAATCTAAACCCAAGATTAATCACTTTAAAACCTCAAATGGGGGTATAATTCCCGTAAACGGAGGGGGAATTATAGAAATTTCCCCCGACTTTAAAACTTTCAAATTGTATATATGTCCTGTCTTTGTCACTTAAATTGTTATCTATCTGTCATGTAACAAAGGAATTAAATTGTTGCGTATTAATGCACCACACTGTTTGTAGTTTATAAGGCATTAGGACTAGAGAGATTAATGGGCGTGACACTGAACACCAATGATTGTATTATGTGGACAAAGTGACTCAACATGGTATTGTGATACTAGCTCATGGAAACTACGGATAGAGAAGCTTGGTTATGAAATAGACGATTGGGGCACCCATCTATTAGTTATTTACATCTTTTATTTCTAAAATTATTTCATTTAAATAATCCAATAAACTTTGAAGCTTGTGTTTTAGCTAAAAGTCATAAACATACCTTTAAACAAAATAACACAAAAGTTATTTTTACCTTTTTTCCTTTATCCATTCAAATGTATGAGGACAAGCAAAAGTTATTAGGGGGGGGGGGGGGGGAAGGGGCAAAGTTTTCACTTTTTTTGTTCTTTTTGTTGATGATTGCACTCGTATGGCATGGATAATTTTTTCTAAATCAAAAGTCTGAAGTTTTTGAAAATACTAATTTTGATGCTATGATAAAACTCAGTTTAAAACGAACATCCAAATTCTTCGATCCGATAACGGGGGAGAATTTGTTAACACCGATATGACACAATTCTGTTAAGCAAAAGGAATAATTCATCAAACATCTTATCCCTACTTTCCAGATAAAAACTAGACGGTCGAACAAAAAAACCACATTCTCTTAGAAATAACTCGAGCCCTCCTAATTGAATCTAAAACCCTTAAATCCTTCTAGCTTGATGCTCTCGAAACCACCACTTATCTTCTCAATCGACTTCCGACCAAAGAACTTCACATGAAAAACCCTCTCCAAACTCTTTCTGAATATACCAAACTTCCATATGCACTTACACTACAACCGTGAATATATGGGTACTCTGTGTTTGTTCACATACCCAAAATAAATCGAACAAAACTCGATCCTTGTGTTGAAAAATGTGTTTTTGTGGGTGGATTAACCAAAAAGGATATCATTGCTATAGTCCAAAAAGACAGCATATGTACACTACCATGAACTGTGACTTACTTGAAACCAAATTTATACCTGCCAACATAATGGTTAGGGGGAGAAGGATGATAATGACACATTAAGTTGGCTAAAATGGGTTCCAAAGTGGGCTCCATGAGAAAAAGGAAGTCAATCACAATATCCAACCACCATCCTCATTAGAATATCACAGTACTCAAGATGAGTCACCCACTTCACAACAATCTGGTGGACTGAAATTCACCGCCCTAGTCTAAAATTCTCCCGACCTGCCATTCGAGGCAAGTGACTCTCAAACATCAGAAAATACAATATCTCATGAAAACAAGTTAATGGCGTATTTGATTATCATGAGATAGAAATAGCACACAAAGTGTAGGAAGAACCAATACAAGAAGAGGCGGGACAAGAAGAAACGACCAAGAGATACGTTCTTCCACCAAGGGTCCAATACAAGAAGAGGCGGGACAAGAAGAAACGACCAAGAGATACGTTCTTCCACCAAGGGTCAATAGAGGCATCCTAGCAAAAAGATATTCTACGGAAAAAAAATCTAAATCCACAAAGTATCCCTTAGCAATCATAGCCAGAGGAAACCTTTTCCAAAGAAGTCAATGCCTTTATCTCTTCTCTATATGTTAAAAAAATTCCAAACTGTGTGGAACAAGCCCTAGAATCAAGGAATTGGAGGAATACAATGGTAATAGAAATGAAGGAACTAATGAAAAACAACACATATGAAAAATGTAACCTCCCTCTAAGGAAGAAACCAGTGGGATGCCGTTGGGTCTTTCCAATCATACAAAAACCCGATGGAACTACTGAAAGATATAAACAAGACTTGTAGCTAAAGGCTATGGCCAACATATGCGGTAGACTATTTTGAAACATTCTCCCAGTGGCCAAATTTGGCACAATCAAAGTTCTTTTCTCGATCCCTGCGAATGAAGGTTGGCTTCTTCATCAGTTTATGTTAAGAATGAGTTCCTACATGGAGAATTAGAAGAAGAGATTTATATGGAATCTCCACCTGGGTTCATAAATAATTTCAAGGCAGAAGAGGTGAAGACTTATGGTCTCAAACAATCTCCTCGAGCCTGGTTTGTCAAATTCACTATAGCAATGAAGACTTATGGATACCAACAAAGTATCCGATCATAACAAAGAGGTGAACTTGTGACTTGTTTAATTATATATGTTGAAGAAGAAATGAGAAAGTTGAAGGCAAATATATTCACATTATTTGATATAAAGAATTTTGGGAAGACTTAAGGGCGCGTTCGTTTCACAGAATTCGTGGGATTTCAAATGAACTGGAATTAAAATCCCATGACAAGATGCGTTCGTTTCATTGGAAATGGAATCTTAATTCCATTTTTATGTGTTCGGTTCAAAGAATTGGAATTGGAATTCAATTCCTTCAAATTCCTTTAAATAAAGGAATTCTAAATCCTTCCAAAATGTGGAGGAATTCAAGGAAATTAATTGCAATCTTTTCTTGAAAGAAAACGTTTTAGCTTTATTACTTTTTTTTTTTGTTTTTAATTTATATTTTTAGTTATGATTTTTTTATTATAATTTTTGAATATTTTTTGAGGGATTTTTAATCCTAATAGAACCCCATAAAAAATTCAAAAAAAAATATGAAAAATCATAACTCAAAATATAAATAAAATACAAAAAATAAAAAAAAAACTAAAATGTTTTTGCCGTTATCCTCGTTACAAAAAACGGTTCCTATTTTTGTGGTGATAGATTACAATTTATTTGTCAAACGAACATATTAAGAATGTAATTGGATATTAGTTCCCCCCAATTCCAATTCCTATTGGAATGTTTAGATTCCAAATTCAATTCTTTCAAATTCCAATTTTATGCAAATTCCCATTCCAATTTCATTTCATTCCATTCTGTGAAATGGACACGCCCTAAGTACTTTCTTGGAATAAAGGTACTAAGGTCCAAAAAAGGAATCTTTATGTGCCAAAAATGATACATACTTGACCTTCTGGCCGAAATGGTAATGATTGACGGCAAGTTGCCGACACATCAATGAAGTTGAACCATAAACTTCGTATGGAAGAAGAAGCCAAATTAACAAACAAAGAAACATATCAACCTCTAGTAGGTAAACTAATATACCTATCACATACTCGTCCAGATATTGCATATGCAGTGGGAGTGGTTAGCAAGCTTATGCACCAACCTCAAGTTACCCAGATGGAGGCAGTAATGGGGATCATCAGATATCTCAAAAGGACTATTGGTCATGGAGTTTTCTTTAAACAAAACAAACATTTTAAGATCCAACTATATACTGATGCAGACTAGGTAGGTGATCAAGACGACATAAGATCTACATCATGATACTTCACTCTGGTTGGTGGAAACCTGGTGACGTGAAGAAGCAAAAAACAAAAAGTAGTTGCTTTATCTAGTACTGAAGCTGAATTTAGAAGGATTGCACGAGACCTAGTAGAAGTCATAGATCCACAAACTTTTAACTGAGATCGGGGTTCCCTCCAACTGAAGCAAGCAATATCATGTGTGATAACAAAGTCGCAATACCAATTTTAGAATATCCTTTCCAACATGATCGTACAAAACACATAGAGGTTGACCGAAACATCATCAAAGAAAAACTTGAAACTGAAATTATAGAGTTACCATTCGTCCGATTTGAAGGCCAGTTAGCGGATATATTCAACAAAGACTGTCAACAGAAGAATATTCATCGATTGTCTTAGCAAGTTGAACATCGAAGGCCCGACTACTCAAATTGAGGGGGGAGTGTTAGGTAATAAAATACAAAATAATATAAGATATTCAAGGAGCATTATTTATATCCATTTTTCGAAGATTACATCAACAATGACAACAAAGTTCAAGATCGTTGTGTAGCAAGAATCAGGCAATCAACCTATTTATTATTATTTTCATTTTCATGTTTGAGCTAGTAAAGGCTCATATTTATGTTGCTCATTTTTCCACCGTACAATATAACAAAAAAGATTAGAATACAATTCTTCATTTTTTCAGTTTTTAACAAGGTCGTTTGTGTCCAGATTGGTAACGACGTGTGAATATATCAAGCAATTCAAGAACATTGTGCAATCTCATGTGATTTTTTCAAACAATCCATTAACACTAATTCATTAAAACAAATATATGTATAAAATTATTATCAACTAGGGTATAGGCCCTTGTTACACACGGGTGGAAAAACATATCAACAAACATAATAAATTTAAACAAAAAATTCAAGCAACGCAAAACTTCTTCAACTTTCGGACCAAAATGTTAATCATTTACAATGTCTAAATATTAAAAGTTTAAAGTTACAATAAGTTAGTGTACACCGAGTTATCATATTATCATACGGTTAATAATAGAAGTTGTTTAGCAAAATTATTACACGGTTTTTATTTATAGATGATTTAGATAAACTTTGTAAGGATGTGATCGAATTAATTACGATGTCAGTTTTTGTCTAAATCTGAAGATTAAATTTGAATCTTAAAATATGTCAGTTTCGGTTTAATTTGAATATTCATATTTTGTAATTTGGTTACAAAATAATTTATATATGAAAAATGAATATGTCTTTTTAGTTAAAAAAAATAGTATAACTTAAAAATAACTAGTGACGACACGAATTCATACCGAACAAATTTGATACTCTTTTAAAATTAAAACAACCCGTTTCGAAATAATTACAAAATATAAAAAAATGGTTAATTAGTCAACTTTAAAAAATTATGGAAATGTTTTTGATTTTTGGAATATTATTATCGGGGGTTTATTTTATACATTAATTTTGACATTTAGGCATAATAAAAATGGTCAAATATAAGAAAATATAAAGTTTGTTGAGATTGAATACTGTGGAAAACTTTAAAAGTTTGTATTTAATTTGTAAAATTCCATATTCAATTGGGTTTAAATATGTTATGACTATTAACCATAAATTAAGCAATTATTATAACTATTTAAAATTTGAAATTTAAATAAAAGTTCGATATGATTTATTTCAAATTTTGTATTTAAGCAACAACTTACTATATTTTCAGTAACATTAAAATTAAAAGTAAGTTATAATGATGATTCTAATTTAAATTTTGAATAGAAGATTGAAATAATTAATTTAGGGGTTTATTTTTAGACATTAATTTTAGCATTTAGGCGTAATTAAAAATGGTCAAATATAAACAAATTCTTGGGCTAGTATATATATGGTTTGTATTTGTTTTGGGCTTACAATGTAAACCGAGATCCACATGGATCTCGGTGGGCTTTTGGGTAGTATAAGGCTTGTATATGGTCTCTATATAAATAATGTCTCTAGGTCATTATAGGGTGGGACGTGAACAAGAGAGAGAGAGAGAGAGAGTGGTGAGAGAGAAGTATTGGTTGTTTTGTAACCTATTGTGCTTAAGCACCCGACGTGAATATACGTGTGTTTTGAAGCATCTTATTGTGTTCTTCTTGTGTTATATTGAATCCACTCGTGTTAGATTCCGCCTAACAACGAGTTAAGGTGATATTACATTGAATGATCCTTTCACGGGACTTAAAATTGGTATCAGATTATATTGACCTATTCTAGGCTCGGTTGTGATATCACAGATTCAAGATTGTGTGTTACTGATTTTCTTGGTGGCCGCAGGGTTTGTATATCCGGTGAACTACTTATCGGGGAAGGAAATAGGTTATTTGGGTTAAAGATTGACTTAATTTTGACTCAAATTCAAATCCCTTTGATTTCGGGATTTAGTTTGCTAGCATACGTATCTGGTTAAAGCTTCCTTGGGTTCCTTGGTGTAACATCCTACTTTCGATAATAATAAATGAAATTCCGTTTATTCAATAATGTGTCACGTATCGGTTTAGGCAATAAACTATGAGAGGGTGGGCTTGGACTTTGGAAGATGGAATAAGAGATAACCCTAAACCTTTCCAATTTTATTCATCTCTACACCATAACCCACACCTTGAAAAACACACACAAACACCATCTTGTATCCCAAGCCAAGATCCGAAGGAGGAAACCCGAACCCGTTGGTGCTAGAACGTTGTGACGAACCAAAACAACATCAAGGCTAGACCGTGTTCGTAAAGCGACTCGTTTAAGGTACGTTTATAAGGAGAACTTGTTCATTTAGGTTCAGATTCGTTTAGAAATCATAGATGTGTTTGAGTATGGTATAAACGAATCTAACGCAACAAATCTTACTGAAATTCATTAACATATGTTAGGTTGATTAATCAACTAATGAACCGTATGCCTATATCGATCAAAATCCCGATGTTTGAATGAATAGATGGTTAGGGCTTACAGGCGTTGTGATTCCGAATTTAATGATACCAGATTCGTGTTATTTCTTCAAGATTTGAGGGTTAATCAGAGATCTGGTGTACCTTGATTGTTTTGGTGTTCTTGACGATTTTGACTTTGACCCATGAGTCAAAGTCTGGATAAGAACTGTTGATCATTCGTTATGCGGTCATAACGAATGGGACTCATTCGTGTACTTGATAACGAATGAACCCTTAATTTGTTATTTATCCATTAGTTAGATTAAGATAATGGATTAGGTCATGTCAAGATCACGAATCAGGATAAAGAATCAAGATCACAAATCAGGATAATGAATCTGGATGACGAATCAAGCCATGTTAAGATAACGAATCAATTTATGTTCAGATAACGAATCAGGCTATGTTCTGATAACGAATCAAGTAATTCGTTACTCACGCATTCGCTATGTTAAGATAACGAATGAGGCTTAATTCGTTATAGAAAATGGGTTGACGAATTAGATAATAATTTAAGATCCTAATGAAAAATGTGTTAAGACAGTTAATGGAAATAAAATTTTTCCAAGCTGACCTAGCAGCTCGAGGGCTCTGCCCCTTGGACCCTACTAGGGGCTGCCGCCCCTAGAACCCCACCGCCCCCGGACCCTCGTTCGTCGAGGGTTATAATTAAACTAGAAAAGAGAAATGGGTAGTGGTAGTTAATTGATACGTGTAATTATTATACAGTTAGTCGAGCACAGCTAAAGGATGGAATAATCGTAAATGGGGAGCGTAACTGCATTCAGGGGAGTTTCTAGCCCCACTTCCTTGTTATGTTTTCGGGGATGTGTGCATACTCAATGTGAACTTAATACGCTTACCTTAATTGGTAAGCGTATGCTATAATGAATGATGTAATAGTATGTATGAATGTTATGAATGAATGCTTGTCGGTGCGTGAACGATCTTCGGATATTTCATGTATCGACAGGGAAAGTAATATGCTTTATGCCTAGTATGAAATATATATGTATGAAAGTACGTATTGTAATGGGTGTGTGTAACACCCCGGCTAAAGCGGAATACGCCCTGGTGTGACGTACAGATTGCCCAAAACACATGTGACACTATTAAGTGACAATAATATCATTAATTCATTTAAATCCCAAGTACACAAGTTTATCAAATAAACAAATACAAAGTAAAAGGAATGAAACAACGTCTTCCTATTTATTAGTTAAATAACTTAACTTCTAGTATTTCTTGCCACTTCATCCTCTAATGAAAGTACCTATAGCATATATATAAAATAAAGTCAACTAGTTGAATAGTTGGTGAGTTCACACAAGTTTGATACAAGTACATAAAAACCATACAATTCCATGAAACTTGGTGTAGTAATAGCGCAAGCAATGTCTTTTCCATTCGGTAACAACCAAATGTACTCGGATCGGGGGTCCCTATTCCACTCATAACATCGAGGTCCTGAGTGAATAGGGGGCGTGTGATCATACTTATTGAGGCAACCATGAGCAAGTAGTCTTTGAGCAAGTAAACAAATAAGCACACAAGTCCATGTAACGAATTATAATTTGTAATAATAAATAAATGAAATTTAATTGTTGATAGGATATATATGCTACCCCTAAAATAGTTAAAAGGGTAAAAAGGGGGTGTGAGAAACTCACCTTTGAATTGGGATGACAAACTTGAAAATGAAACAAAGGCGCGTTATATGAAACCAAACGATCGAATATTACGAGCTAGAAATAATAAAAATACAAGAATTACTAGCTAATTTTAAGGAAAATAAAGAGTTGGTTTTAAGGTACAAGTTTTATTATTTATATATATTTTTACCGATTTTAAATTATTTTTTATAATTAATTCTAACGGATTTTTATAAGTTATATTATTACTTATAAGGTGAATATTGATTATAATAAAAATTACAGAAATTGCGTTGCCGGTATTGTATTATTAGTATAAGCGTTTGTCGGTTTAGGATTTATTATATATATTATTTATATAATTATTCTACGAGTTTTAACGAGTGTTGCCGGGTTTGTAAAAGTTGATTCTTGAACAAACATGCTAACTGAAATTAAAACAACTTTTAATTAACCATAAAACTAATTTTATTTATTTTGTATGATTTATAAATATATATTAGATTTATTAAGATTGATAAAATGGTTAAAAAATATATAAAATGGTTTGCTGTGACGCGGGTTCGAACCCGGGTCTCCATGCCCACACAACACATACACAACCACTGGAGCACTTTAATATTTCTGTTAAAAGATGCAAACCAATTAAATATAAACAGATAAGTAAACTTCATCTTCTTCACCTTAAACCCTAGAAATTTCAATTATCCAGTTTTGTTGTTTGTTTGATGAATTGATGTTAGAGGTTTCATTAGTCGGGTTGAAACGATAAAAATTCATCTATCAATAACCTTTAAAGATGCCGGAAAGAGGTCGAACGCTGTATTGGCCGGAAACAACTTGGACGAACGATTCAGTGATATTAACGAGTTTGTTAGTGTAAAATTTTGTTTATAGCACGTTTAGAAGGAGATTAGAGTGCTATTTATTACCTCAATCGAATCAGTTCATGTTTAATTCGAGTTATTGAGATTTAATAATAATTCCGACGAGTTTAGTGATTATTATAAGTTAATTAGATGTTAAATGACGAAATAACTCGCGAATTAATGTTGATAATTAGTGGAGGAGTCGTTTGATGGGATTAATGGATCAAAACGAGGTCTTAATGGGTGTTTTGGAGGGTCGCCAGAAAACACCGCCGTCGCCGGCTGATGTACCGAAAAACGAAGGGGAAAGAGACGGGGGGGGGGGGGGGCTAGGGTTTTTTTTATTATATTAATATATTTTAAATAATTTACATATTATGCCCTTGAACTTCCTATATATATATATATAAACTGTTTTTACTTTATTAATCTTTAACCCTTCAACTTTATAACCATATGTAACTTAAACGAAACATAGTATATTTTATTATCTTGGGATTGTTTACGTTTTATGCTTGAATAGTTTTAAACCTTGATTATTTTATAAACTTTAATAGCTCGGAGATCGTTAATTGACTTAAACGAATAGACAATGAACGGAAAATACTTATAAATCGTCCGAAATAATATTAAATGATAAACGACAAACACGAATTTATTGAAACGATACCACGGTCGGTTTAACGGATACAAATACAAATACAAATACAAATACAAATACGAATACAAATAAAAATTGACAAATTTCACAGTGTGTATGAAAGGATGATTATATAAAGAAAGATATGTATGGTTATATGACGAACATAAGGTATGGTTAGAAAGGGAACCGACCCTAATAGTATCGACGAATGTAGGGAACCGACCCTAATAATATCGGCGAATGTAGGGAACCGACCCTAATAATATCGGCGAATGTAGGGAACCGACCCAAATTATATCGGCGAATGTAGGGAATCGACCTTAATAATATCGACGAATGTAGGGAACCGACCCTAATAATATCAGCGAATGCAGGGAACCGACCCTAATAATATCGGCGAATGCAGGGAACCGACCCTAATAATATCGGCGAAGGTTATAGGGCGGAATGCTGTTTAAAACGTATATGTATGATTGAATGTATGTATGTATGTAAGTATGAAAGAAAGAATGAAGGTACGTACGTATGTAAGTATGTACGTAAAGATGAGAATATATGTATCTTCGGATACGTATTTATATAAGTATGTGAATGTAATGTATGTTACCTGATTAACTAGAACTGACTCAGCGTAGCTGACTTTTAGTATGCACGCAGGTGAATAGACTGAGACAGTTGGCCTGAGGAGGACACATGGCAAGTGTTAGGACATGAAATGTCACATGTATGTCCCCAGTTCTATCAGGTTGGTTCAACATGAAACCAACGATCGTGAAAACAAGTTAACGTACTGAAAATGTCAAACGAAGCTGATTCGATCGAATCAGTGACTGATTCGATCGAACCAGATCTCATTCGATCGAACCAGATCTCATTCGATCTAACCAGGTCTCATTCGATCGAACCATATCTCATTCGATCGAATGAGTATCTCATTCGACCGAATGAGTCTTCGGTATATAAACGTTACTTGGGAAATTTCACAAGAAGAGAACAGAATACACACTCACGAACCAGCAGCCTACAGAAACTCTCTCGACTGTTCTTCGTGTTCTTGGTCGTTTCCTCCAATCCTAGGCGTCAAACCCCTTTAGGAATCGTACCTACGTGTCCGTTGATCACCACCGAATCGCCGTGTTAGAGGATTCCGCACTCTAACACGTTGCCCCGTGAATCGTTGGGAAACCGAGTCCCGAATCGGTCCTACAAAGTGGCATCAGAGCTTAAGGTTCTTGATTCACGAAAGATTCGTGGTGATATTCGTGTTTTTCTCGTGAAAATCATATATTTTGCTTGAAAAATTTTCGAAATCAAGTGTTTTTGTTCTTGGTGTTCATTGTGTTCTTATCAAAAACTCATAAAAGTCATATATTTTGGTTTTTGATCTCAAGATTTGGTGTTAAAATTCCGGGTTTTAACAAGAACATTCATTGTGTTCTTCGTTTTTTAAACGTTTGATCCATTTTTGTTTGGTTGGTTATTTGTTTAAGTGTTAATACACTTAAAAGAGTCATTTTTTGCTTCCAAATCAACTAGGATTCGTGTTATTGAATTTACAACCGAAAATCTGGTCAAATCTTCTAAGTTTGGAAATTCCATAAATCCCGATCGAACAAGTCGTATTTTTGGAACTCATTCGATCGAATAAGCCCCTTATTCGATCGAACCAGTTTGAATTTTGACCGAATCAGTTTTTCCCGCCGTGATCTGCGCCAAGTCCATTCGATCGAATCAGTTCATCCTTTCGATCGAACCTGTTCCAGTCGATCGAACAAGTCTCAGATTCGATCCACCCATTCGATCTCTTTCTTAGTCGACTGCCAGAACCCTTTCGATCGAACCGGACATCCATTCGATCGAACCTGTCACCTCATTCGATCGAACTAGATTTTATTCGATCGGATAAGCTTCAGAAGACCAGAACAGTGAATCAGTCAGTCATTCGATTGAATCAGAACACATTCGATCGAATAAAGAACACACTCGATCGAATCAGTCACTCACTCGATCGAATCAGTCACTCACTCGATCGAATCAGTCACTTTCGATTAAAAGATCAAAGATTGAAGCAAAGAAGCAAACATGGCTGCCAGTTCAAGTACAAACAAAAGGATCCAATCGATCCTTGAGAGTGATTCAGAATCTGGAAGCTTCAACAAGCCTCCAAAGTTGATGGCACTCAATGAGTTTACTACCTGGAAGACAAGATTCCAGATTCATATCACAGGTGTGAATCCTGGACTATGGGAAGCGGTTCAGACAATGTGGGTGCGTCCTACAAACGATGATGGTGAAAGCCTGAGCTACTTTAGGCTGTCAGAAGAACAAAAGATAGCCTTTGATGCTGAAAAGAAAGCCTTCTCCTTACTGTCTCAAGCTCTCTCCAGCGATCTCTTCCATCAGTTTAACCAGTTCACAACAGCATCAACACTTTGGAACGCACTGGTTGAACGATGCGAAGGATCTGAGTCACTTAAAGAAATTCACGCACGGGAGCTAAAGCGTGAATTTGATTTGTTTGGTCCAGAATCCGGAGAAGACATTGAATCGTTGCTGTCAAGGTTCTATCATCTTATGTCAGAGCTAAAGTCCTATAATGTCAAAACAACAGGGACTGAAAATGTTAGATGTCTCGCTCAAGGACTCCCAACAAGCTGGAACACCTTCCTGACTGTGATGAGAAGAAGTCATCAATTGGAGACGATTCTTCTTTCTGACTTTATTAAAGAAATCAGACAGGAAGACGCTGAATTAAGAGCATCCTCCAGGAAACCCAGAGCAACATCTGACAAGTCGCTGTACATGTCAAAATCACCAATGTCAGATTCAAATGACCATGCTCCAATGAAGACTGCGTTTGTCTCCTCAATGTCGAATCAATCTAAGGAGACCGAAACGAGATCTTCTGCACCACCAACATCAAATTCCTGAAATTCAAGTTCTAACTCCGGACCTAAGTCAACTGAAAAGGCCACGTTAAACACTGAAGGCTTGGGAAAGGTAACCGTGGAAGTTGCCAAAGAACATATGGCAACGTTAGGCACAATAATTGAATCATACAGTTTAATGGTGGCTGGTAAACTTGGCAACAGTCATCTGGACAGCGATGACTATGAACAGCTAGATGAAGACGATATGGAACGCATCGACATAATGTGGGCACTTGGCAGCGCGTTCCGTAGGGCTAGAAAGTGGGCTAAGAAAACAGGCCAAGCTCTTTCAATCAACAATAAATCCAAGTTTGGATTTGATAAAACAAAAGTTAAATGCTACAACTGTGGCGAACTTGGTCATTTTGCCAAGGAGTGCTCTAAACCAAAGAGGGAAGGTCACCAATATCCCTTCCGAACTACTTCAACTTCATCTACTCCTGCCGCAGCCGCTGCAAATGTCAACAATGAGAGACAACTGGTCCCTCAGAATCAAACAACAGCGAACAACGCCAACATCAACAATGAAGCTGCTCTTTCTGTTCAAGGTGATGAAGGCGAGTCCTGGAACTTCAGCATTAACATGGCTGACATCAACATTGTTAATCAAGACTCAGAATCTGGGTCTGATGATTCCTCAACTGATGAAGAATACATTGTCGAGGAGCTAGCTACTGAAGAAAATGAAGGAAAGCATGAAGCTAATGTGTCTTCAGTGGAGATTATGGAGGATCAAGAAAAAGAGTCAAATGTTCCTCAATCATCTCCAAGTTCAACAATTCCTGCAGAAGCTGCTACTGTTGAAGAAGTCAACAAGGTACTGTCAAAAGCAAAGTCTGCATCTTTTCTGGAAAGAGCAGGGAATCTTTACTTCGCGTTCATGGCAGAGACGTCAAATGATGCCAAGGTAAGTTCTAACCCTACTACTCCCAAACCAGAAAATACCAAATGTTTAAAATGTGAAATGTCTGAACAAGAAATTCATTCTCTGAAAGAGAGCATTGAAGATCTCGAGGCTTATAAACAAGCAGCCTCAAGATCTTTAATTGAACTGACTGACGCTCTTGCACAAAACAAGGCTTGGAAGCAGAAAGAGTCTGCTTTTAAAGAAAAAGTTGATAGCCTTAAGCGTCAGAACAAGGAATTGGAGATATGTGTTCTAAATCAACAAGATTCTATAAATTTTCATATCAATAAAAATAATGTCTTGAAAAAGGAAATGGAGAACACAAAAGCTGATCTTGAATCATTGACTTTCAAATTAAAAAGTTACTCCAACTCCTCTTATTTGCTAGAACACATTATCCCCGAGTTCCGGTGCAAAAAGGAAAGAGGTGTGGGATATCACAATGTCCCACCCCCTGTGCTGAACCAATTTGTGAGCACACCAGGAGCTGTGCCAGATGATGACTCAAATGTTAAAACACCCGAGGACACAGAACAAATTTCAAAGTCCAAGGGTAAAGAAGTCATTGACCCGGCTCCTGAGAACAAACCAAATGTTGTTGCCATAGACTTAGGTTCCACAACTAAGTCAGGCCCATCCACATCTAAATCAAAGGCAACAACAAGAAATTCTCAGAAGAACAAGTTTAATCATAAATTTGAGAAAGTGCATGTGGAACATGGTACCCAGTTTGTCAGAGAGGGTAACTTTAATGAAAAACATAATTTTCCAAAACCCCCTCCCAGACAAACTTCACCCCAAAATGTCAAATCAAAGGGGTACTATGGTAACAAACAACAACAAAGTTATTACTCTCCACCACGTCAAAGGGGGAGAAATTACTGTTTCTCATGTGGAGAGGTTGGACATATAGCAAGATTCTGTTACAAGTACACGGATCCTAGATATGTCAAGTCAACTCCTATGAGGCGACCGACCGTTGACATTCAAAGTCAAACTCGGTCTCACACACCGCGGTCGGTTTCTCCTAGGAAACCTCAGTCAACCTCACCACACAGATCACCGAATCCCTCAAGCCCAAATGTTTCCACTTCAACAAGTGAAAGTCAGTCTTCAACCAGTTATGTCAAACATGTTGAGAAGAAGACTGACAGTTGGAAATAAAAGAAAAAAAACACTGTTGATAACAATGTCAAACCAGAAAACAGTGTTAATGAGGGTAAATGGATTGAATTGTTAATGCGTGATGATAATGGAAAACCCAAGACCATAAAGGCTTGGGTTTCCAATGATATTTAAACCTTTTATTTTTTGTGTGCAGGTTGCTCTGTATGATCCAAGATTCAACATGTGGATCATCGACTCAGGAGCTTCCAGGCACATGACTGGAAACATGAATCTCCTATTCAGTGTCAGACAGATAAAAGGAGGTGCAGTTTGCTTTGCAGGAAATCAAGGTGGTTACATCACAGCCCAAGGAATTGTTTCTAATGGGCGAATTTCGTTTGAT
Source organism: Bidens hawaiensis (assembly GCF_021521415.1). Classification (NCBI taxonomy): domain Eukaryota; kingdom Viridiplantae; phylum Streptophyta; class Magnoliopsida; order Asterales; family Asteraceae; genus Bidens; species Bidens hawaiensis. The sequence continues at coordinate 28,396 of NW_027506655.1, forward strand.
AAGGTTAATTTCATCAAGGAGTTGGAGAACAACCTGTTGTCGATAAGTCAAATCTGCGACAAGGGTTTCAAAGTTATGTTTGATGATCGAGACTGCCACATCTTGGCTAAGGATTTCACCATTTCTGAAGACAAGGTTTTAATGTCAGCCGCACGCCAGAGTGATCTCTACATTCTGGATATGGCTAAGGCAGGGTCATCGTCTCCAACGGCGACATGTTTTGTGTCCAAGGCATCCGAACGTGATACTGTCATATGGCATAAACGGATGGGACACATTAATGTCAGGAACATGAACAAGCTTGTGCACAACAGGCTAGTTGAGGGAGTTAATCTGAGAAGTTTCCGTCTCCCTGATTCGTGTGTGCAGTGCAAAGCGGGAAAGCAAGTAAAAAGGTCCCACAAGTCTAAGAGTTTCCACTCGATTGATATTCCATTGGAACTCCTTCATATGGATCTTTTTGGCCCAATCAGCGTCAAAAGTATCTCTGGGCACTCATACTGTCTAGTGGTTACTGATGAATATTCGAGATTCTCTTGGGTGTTTTTCTTGAAAGCAAAGTCCGAGACATTTGGGTGTATAAATCTGCTAGTTACAACTCTTGAGTCACAGTACAATCTGAAGGTTCGGAGAATGCGTACAGATAACGGGACAGAGTTTAAGAATGCGAATGTTGAAAACTTCTGCAAAGAAAGAGGTATTGTTCAGGAGTTCAGTGCCCCGTATGTTCCACAAATGAACGGGGTTGCTGAAAGGAAAAATCGAACGTTAATCGAGACAGCGAGAACAATGTTAGCAGACTCAGTGTTGCCTGTCACGTTTTGGAGTGAGGCAATTGCCAACGCCTGTTTCACATTAAATCGGGTAGGCATTGTCAAGCGCCACGGCAAGACAAGCTTCGAGCTTCTTCAACGACGGAGACCTAACTTAGAGCACCTGGAACCATTTGGAGCTCTTTGCACGTTACTTAAAAGGCAAGTCGGTAATAAGTTCGAGGAGAAGATCATCAACGGCTATTTTCTGGGTTACAGTGTACCTCTCAAACGTGTCTTCAACAGATCAACAAAATTAGTTGAAGAATGGTACCATGTCGACGTTCAACGCTATACAGAACCAGCCAAGGGGTCAGGAGAAGACTGGTTGTTTGATTTTGACAAATTGTTCAAGTCATTCAATTTGTATGAGGTTGCTATTCAGATGATGTATGAGGCGCAAAATGCACCTCCTGATGAATCACAGTAATCTTCACCTCATCCTGGTCCATCATCGTCTTCCTCCACAGAGTCTAGCGAGCAAGTTCAAGAGTCATCCGAATCTGAATCTGAAGATGAATCACCAGCAGATGATGTACAATCGGCACCGACAAAGGTTACTCCACAACCTTCATCGTCAAATCAAGAAGCGCCAAATGCAGATCAGCCTCTAACGTCTACTTCAGAGGCACCAACCGCTCCAGTTCCTGAGCCGAACTTAACTAACTTGGAACAAAATGTTGTCGTTCCTGACAATCCGGTGGTCAGGACTGAACGTGATCATCCACAAGACAACATTATAGGGGACATTCAACAGGGTGTCAAAACACGTCGACAACTGAATTTTGGCCTCTACACTGAAATGATGGAGTCAGGATCAGTTGCGCTAAATGCCCATGAATGCTTCTTAGCACAAGAAGAACCACGCAGCATCACCGATGCGCTGAAAGACGCTAACTGGGTTTCAGCCATGCAAGAAGAATTATTACAGTTCAAGAGACTTAGTGTGTGGAAGCTGGTGGATCTCCCCAAAGGACAGAAGAAAATTGGCACTGAGTGGGTACTCAAATGTAAACGCGACGATCGTGGAGTGATTGTTCGCAACAAAGCCCGCCTGGTGGTCCAAGGGTTTAGGCAAATCGAGGGCCTAGACTACAATGAGGTGTATGCTCCGGTTGCGCGTTTGGAAGCAATCCGGATGTTCTTGGCGTATGCGTCTTTCAAAAGATTCAAAGTATATCAGATGGACGTCAAGAGTGCCTTTTTGTACGGTCACATCGAAGAGACCGTATATGTGGCACAACCTCCAGGTTTTGAAGACCCAAATCACAAGGACAAAGCCTACCTGCTCAACAAGGCTTTGTACGGTCTTCACCAAGACCCGAGAGCTTGGTACAAGGAACTATCCAAACATCTTCTGAACAACGGGTTTAGAAGAGGAACGATCGACTGCACGTTATTTACAAAGGAGAAAGAAGGAGATCTCATAATGGTACAAGTGTACGTGGACGACATCATTTTCGGGTCCACGAATAAAACACTATGCAAGGAGTTTGAACAAGTGATGCAAGAAAAATTTGAAATGAGCTCCATGGGTGAGATGAAGTTCTTCTTAGGACTTTAGGTTGATCAAACAGACTCCGGTGTCTTCATTCACCAGACAAAATACGTCAATGACATCTTGAAACGGCTCGAGATGTTGAGTTCCTCTTCACAGGGAACTCCGTTAGAGGTTAATCACGGGATTAATCCTGACGAGAAGGGTGAATTGATCAATCCAACTCACTATAGAGGGATCATCGGATCTCTAATGTACCTGACTGCTTCTCGGCCGGACATAATGTTTGCTACGTGTCTCTGTGCACGTTACCAGTCAAAGCCGAAGGTCTCCCATCTTATTGCAGTCAAAAGAATTTTGCGTTATCTGAAGGATACTCCAGATTGGGGTCTTTGGTATCCTCATGATGATAACTTTGATCTACATGCGTATAGTGATTCGGACTATGGTGGTTGTAAACTCGATTACAAATCAACAACAGCAGGATGTCAGTTCTTTGGAAGTCGTTTAGTAACGTGGCAATGCAAAAAGCAGACGTCAGTCTCCACTTCAACAGCTGAGGCGGAATATATTGCGGCTGCCAGTTGCTGTTCTCAAGTTATTTGGATTCAGCAACAGATGCGTGACTACGGTATTGAATGTTCTACTACTCCCATATATATTGATAATTCTGCTGCAATTTCAATTACCAAAAATCCTGTCCATTTTAGCAAAACGAAGCACATCGAAATTCGATATCACTTCCTTCGTGACTGTTACGAAAAGAAGTTAATCGATGTGGTAAAAATCCCCACTCAGGAACAACGCGCTGATCTCTTCACTAAATCATTTGACAAACCTCGGTTTTTATATTTGCTAGAGATCAACGGCGTTAAACGTCAATCAGATGATGTTCCTGAAGATATCATTTAAATTGTTTTTCATTTTTTCTTTTCTTAAAAATTTGAAAAATCCAAAAAGATTTTGTTTTTATAATTTTTAGGGGGAGAAAGGTTTCAAGAAAAACCAAAAACAATATAAAATACAAAAAACCCAAAAACATCAAAAATTTTAAAATTTTGAGAAGTTGATCTTGTTACAAGAAAGATGATAGTACACAGACGCTATCATACTGAGACATCAAAAAGATTTTTATTTCTGTATAGCTTATTCTCATGTTCCTTATATTAAAAAAAAAAAAAAAAAAAAAAAAACGTCACTATCGCTTAGAATTATGTCGGTTGCTTCAGTTTGAAGGACATATCTTCGGATATGTTTGGTCCTTACTTCTACTAGTAGATTATGAGGATAACCATTAACCAGATGACTGAAAGTGACCGGGGCGGTTTATGATGTGTTTTTATTCTTTCGCTGAAAAATAGTCGTTCATACTTAGTTAGAAGGACACATACTCGTATGTGGTCGGTCCAGCTGATCCTTTGGATCGTCAGGATAGCCGTTTACCTGAAGACTTTGACTTGATCGGGGCGAAATAATTTAAATTTTTTTTTATCCAAAAACATTCAGATATTCAGAAAATGAGAAATTGTATCCAACCTTTGGGAAGTGATGGCACACTGACAGTAGCATGATGTTAAAAAGATATAAAGTGAAAAATTGGTCATGCATAGTACTAATGTGATATATTGGTAGGCTTATCTTACTGAATTGAGTCTGGATTTGACCTATCTAAATCATTTAGATTGTCAGCTGTAGGTGTACATCTAAGATAAATTGACGAGACGTCACTGTCTAAAGATCAATATCAATTGAGGATATGTCTTATCACGCGTACACGAATTACCATCGGCCCAAATTGGTTCCCCCAAAAGCTAAATTCTTAAAAAAATTGTTAGATCTTCGTGTTGTAGGTCTGCTTTCATCGAAAGTCCCTTCTAAATCAAATGCTTTAAACATTGATTAAGGAGGAGTATTAAATATTTTATACTTCACCGGCTTTGGAATGATCTCCCTCTGTGATACGTAAGTATCGACCTGGACAGCGCTCTTCCATACTGGTATATCTAAAGTTATTATCTCCCTCTGTGATACGTAAGTATCGACCTGGACAGCGCTGATAACTTGGATATCTGTATTAAATATCTTATGCTCCACCGGTTTGGATTGATCTCCCTCTGTGATACGTAAGTATCGACCTGGACAGCGCTCTTCCATACTGGTATATCTAAAGTTATTATCTCCCTCTGTGATACGTAAGTAGCAATACCGATTCGATCCGAGCTCTCTTGGAATAAGTTCGACAGCGGATCACGAAATCTTGGTCATCTTCTCTATCTAATGAATGGGGAGTCTGCTTTCAAATTTCAAATCGTCCGCCCTGCACCCACCCCTCGAGTATATGCTTCAACAGGAATCACACAAGGGTAGATTATAAACCTCTAGTAAAATGACCGCCCGTAACCCAATAGTCCGTTTTAGGGATTGGCGACTTACCCATTCAGTGACTTTGGCACTGGACGTTCCCCAAACGGGTACTGTCGGGTCGGGTGAATTCAATAATAGACGCCTGTTGGCATTCCAGCCTTCCTTCGCCTTTCATGGCCACATATCTTTCCGGCTAAGGAATGGGAAATCCTTCTCCTGTTCCATGAATCCAATTTGCATTTCATCCGGGAAAAGCCATCTTTTTCTCAACAATGCCTTTGTCATTTGATCCAATAGTGTTCCGTTAGATAGGAACAGATTTGATAAATACTGATAACTCTCGGATAGAGTATTAGAACGGAAAGATCCATTAGATAATGAACGATTGGTTCTAAGCCATCTCTGGCGATTAATCAACAATTCGAAGTGCTTTTCTTGCGTCTTCTTGATAAACCAGCGTTTATATAGAGATGTAGGAGGATTTTTTTGGGGAGTAAGAAGCCCCTTTGACATCTCTTCATCTGCAAATAATTCTCGATGTGAAAACACAGAGACAAAGGGCTGAGCTTTGAATAGGAAAAAGAGTGGATCTGCAGGGTCCCAAATGAATTGGCTTATTCGAAAAAGGCCTTGTTCTTTGGAAGATCTATCTCGTGTCTGGTACTCCACGGTTCCACTCTGCAAGAACTCCGAATCATTCTCTTGAAGCTCATTCTGCAAGAACTCCGAATCATTCTCTTGAAGCTCATTCTGCAAGAACTCCGAATCATTCTCTTGAAGCTCATCCTCTTCATCATAACGCTTGCCCCGAAATGACCTGGACCAATAGGGAAATCCCAATTCATTGGGCCTTTCGATACAATCAAATAGAAAGCCCCAAGGGCGCCATATTCTAGGAGCCCAAACTATGTGATTAAATAAATCCTCCTCTATATGTTGCCGGTCGAGGGCTCCTTCTCCTTCCCCCTCTTCAAACTCCGATTCGTCTTTTTCATAGAGAAATCTCTGATCAAGGATAGAACAAGATCCTTTTTGCATCATATCTAAGGGATTCTTTGGTTCGGGTCGAAGAAGCAATGTCACTCGATCCTTATCAAACTGACTGCATGTCCGTGAGGATCCCACCAGAGCGCCTTCCACTTCTAATAGGCCACGAACTAGACCAGAATCATTCTCAACGAGTCCATAAGGAGTGATCCCATTTTTTTCATCGGGTCCGGGTAGAGACCAAAGATCTTGAGTGACCGATCCGGCAGAACAACTCAAAAGATAAAGAAGTATCGTTAATTTCTTCATGCTCGTTCCAAGTTCGAAGTACCAATTGTACAAATAAGAATCCACTTCGTTACATGATTTCTTTTTCATATAGATAGATATAGGATCTATGGAGCAATTACTTAAAAGTACATTTTGTGCTACAGCCCTTCCTATCTGTTAGAAAAGGATCCCATGATCCTGGACCGATCTTACCTGGGATCGCAAATCCCAAATTCGTCTATGAAGAGCGGATCTAATTGTATTAGTATCTATAATTGATTTCTTCTGTGTAATACTAATCGATAGGGCCTCATTGGTAAGTGCTACAAGATCTCGTGCATTGGAACCCATGGTTATGGACCCGAATCCATTAGTATGGAACATTTTCTTTTCCAAGTGAAATCCCCTAGTATATGAAAGAGTGAAAAAGTGCTTTCGTTGTTGTGGAAGAAGAAGCCTTCGTATCTTAATGCACGTATTTAATTTATTCGGAGCTATTAGAGCGGGATCCACTTTTTGGGGAATATGAGTCGAAGCAATAACAAGAATATTTCTAGTTTCATAATCCCTGGAGAGAAGGTTCACTAATAGACCTAGGGAGAAGTCATTTGACTTATTCACATCCAGATCATGAATGTTTGGAATCCATATTATGCAAGGAGACATTGCTTTTGCTAATTCGAAATGAAGGGTGATATAAAGTAGGTCTTCATCTTCAGGCATCATATTCATAGTTAGCGCATTCATGCTAGTTAGCAGTTCCGGCTCCATATCAAGGATATCGTCACTAGCATCAATATCGTCACTAGCATCAATATCGTCACTAGCATCAATATCGTCAAAACCTTGAAACTTTTTATCCAGGAACTTGTTCAGAAATACCGTAATGAAAGGAAGATAGGAGTTTTTCGCTAGGTATTTGACCAAATAAGATCGTCCAGTTCCTATAGAACCTATCACTAAAATACCCCTAGAGAGAGATAAGGCCAAGCGGAGCGAAAAGGGTTTTCCATGAGATGGTAAATGAAAACTATTAGCCCCACACGAAGTTTGTGAATAAGTGATTGTCTGATAATGAGCAAGGAATATCCATCTTTCTGCTAAAGAGGATGTATTGAACTCATAATTCATTAGATACTTTTTATGAATGTCAACTAAGTCTCGTAAGTAAATTGCTCCCGGTTGTTCAATCATTTGATAACCAGAGTCATTCTTTGATAAATGATCACTATGAGTCAGACTCAATAAAATTTGATCAATCCTTTTTTCTGTCGTTAAGGTGGAGAACTGAACAAAGAATTCTCTTTTTTCATCATCAATCGAATCACTGTTTGCAACCCAGGATTCTATTTTATCATCAATCCAGTCCCCGTTCACGTTTTTTCTTTTTCTTATCAATGAATAGATCTCTTTACTTGTATGACTTAGATGTCTCGTATTTCTCGAAAAAGTGATTCGATTGATGGGATTTGGTATGATACTTATGAGATCGATGAGATTGATATTCAAATATTTCTTCTTAGAGCGTCTTGATTTGACCCCATAAGCGGGACCACCACCCAATAGCATGTTGCCGCCTAGAGAAGCTCCTAATTGTTTCAGAGCAACTAGAAAGAGATTCTTTAACCAGAAAGAATTCGGTTCAGATGTAGGATACCTATCCAGAAGTTTTCGCAACTCAATCATAGATGATGGAATCATCAAAGATTTGACCTTTTCAAACTCTGTCTGTAACTCACTAGAGGCCCCGAAAACAAAGAGAAGATGTGTACAAACGAGATATGCAGCAACAAGAAGAAGGAAAAGGATTGCATAGAGGAACTCCCGAACATTTGTCAGATGTGTCGATATCAATGGTGACTCATTATTTCGATGAATCATTTCTTCGGACAGAAGAAGATTATGGAAACACTTACTCGAAATCTCACTTATCATAAATGATTTTGGGACAAGTAGATGAATACCGAACACGTATGTGAAAACATGATAAAATCATCAAGTTGCTAATTAAATTCGCAAGAATGAGAAAAGCAACAAAATTTGATGAAAAGCGAACAAAGGGGATCCTATAAGCTTATGGTCGTTTGTCAAAAATAAGATGCGCCGATTTGACTGTTCAATATGTTGTGAGGTCCTACATGAGTCAATCAAAATATGGTGGGATACATAGCTGTGATCACAAGCAATTATCAAATGGTCATTGACAGACGAGAGGATGTTTGTTTAAGTTTAAATGGACAAATATACCCATAATCGCATCGGTAATATGCATCGACCAAGAGAAATTATATTGAACTTACTGAGTGCTACAATGTCAGTACTGATCCCATGTTCGGATCTTTCTCACAAAAAGAATGTTCATTATGTCTAGTTTAATATTGTATACTCTTTTATTAAGAAAAATCAAAAACATGTGAAAAATCAAGAAAAGTCTCAGTAGATAGTCAAATAAGTCTGTATGATTTCTTATTATAGATCCTTCTCAACCAAAAATATTGTACTTTAAATTTTATACAGTTACTTATTTCAGTTTGAATATTATAAAAATTCAAAAGGATCTTTATTCTGAATTATTTTTATTTTTATTCTGCTTTAATGTTGATGAGAAATCATCCTGTGACAGGTAGTCTGATCCCTGTCCCTTCCTTATTTCTATTTATTTTTCATTTTATTTAGTTCTGTTTGTTTGAAAATCGATGAGAAATCATCGTGACAGGTAGTCTGATCCCTGTCTGATCCTACTAAATGTTTATCCAGTGTGTAGGAATGAAAGAAAACTTCATGCAGGTTGCTAAATGTTTATCTGCGCAACCGACTGTGCATGAAAGAAAGAAGAAGTGACAAGAAAACCCAAAGATGGTTGTGCCTGATATTTTTCCGTGTGTTTACTAATGTCTTATGATCTATATGTTCTGTAGGAACTAAGCTCTCATTATCGGAAAATGTCTAAGAAAACTAACCAAGTATCAAAAGTTTATGTTTTCTTGCAGGTTCAAAGGCACCACGATCGATGACAGGGAATAAAAAGTTTAAAAGTTATTTTTCCAAAGTTTGTCCCTCATTCGATCGAATATGTTGCTATTCGATCGAGTAAATCGATCGAATGAGCCGATTCGATCGAGTCAGTTGTTGTGAGAATGAGAAGTGTTGCGAGAGACTTATTCGATCGAATAGACTCTTATTCGATCGATTGGTCCAATCGAACAAGTCCATTCGATCGAATGAGTCCAGAAACAGTATAAATACTCAGACTCATTCGATCGGTCAGTATTATTCGAAAAAATTTACGGAAATTTACTCTCAAAATTGTTTACGCGAAACCCTCGTTTTGATCCGTTCATCTTATTCGATTTTTCACGTACTTCAATAAAATTTAAGTTTTTTTGGATTTTAACCGTGTTTTGATCATGTTTTTGGTCGTTTTAGTTCTCAGAAACGGACTTTAGAACGAAACTGATATTGAACTGTTTTTAATCGTTTAAGTCTTGTAGTTTAATGTTGATACATGTTAATAAACTTCAACTGATGCTATCTGTGTGTTGCGTATCTTTAAACGATCGAAAATGTCGATCGGGTTTCTTCAGATTCTGGGCTGAAGTTGAAGGAGTCGAATCAGTCTACTCGATCGAATGAGTCTCTTGTTCGATCGAATGAGACTTATTCGATCAGTAGTTCGATCGAATCAGAGGTCAAAGATGATATCTATCTCATTCGACTGTCTGTGATCGAACTAGATCTCACTCGATCGAATGAGTAGTTCACTCGATCGAATGAGTAGCTCATTCGATCGAATCTTTACTCATTCGATTGAACAAGTCCAGAATGTTTGAAAATGTTAAACGCATTCAGTCTTTTCGATATCTGTTCGTTCTAACACGTTTATGTTTGCAGATAAAATGGCTGAAGTTGCAGAAGTTTTCGTTCCCTTCAAAACATCAATCAAGCACAATATTGTAGCCTTTCTCGACGAAAAGGCAAGCCATGGGAAAGACTTTGCAACAATGATCAAATTCCTGAAGCGGTCCAGGATTCACGGACCTATCTCAAGGGTAGTAGAACCCATTATGTCAATTCAACAGGAATTCTGGAGGAATGCCTCGCACGACAAAACTGTTGTGCCGTCAGTAATTCGCTCCAATGTTAGAGGGCACGGAATTGTTGTATCTGCCCAAATCCTCAGGGAAGTCTGTGGATTTGCTGATGCTGATTCAGATCCTACTGGGTTACATCCTGCTGGAACCAGAGGATGTTTTGCAAGAATGAAGTACGATGGTGACCTGAATGCCGGTCTACTCCATAAAGCCAATCTGTGTCCAGAGTTCAAATATCTGGCACACGTGGTGATGCACTGCTTAGGGCCTCAAAGAACAAGTTTTGACAAATTGAGGGAAAGCATGCAGTTCACAATGGCTGCATTAGTGATGAACCGCCCCTACAACTTCTCGCAGATGACCTTCAGCCATATGGTGGAAAATTTGACAATAAAACAAGGGGCGGGCGAGAAATTTCTACAGTACCCGAGATTTGTGCAAATGATCGTCGATAGTCAAGCTCCGGGTCTACTGAAAGAAAATGAGGGTGATGTGGTGAAACTGGACCACATGAAGAACGAAACCCTCAACCGTTTAAAATCTTACAAGGATCGCCCCACAAGACCACCACACAAACGGTGTTTTGGGCACGTGACAAATCCGTCTTACAAGGCTCCTCCGAAGAGGAAGTGGAGGAATGCCGCCAGTGATTCAGACGTCGAGAACTTACCTTATCAGAAAACCAGCGACGAATCTGACACTGAGGAGGAAGCGGTACCGGCAGACACCAGAACAGATGCCGAAAAAGAGGCTGATTCATTCTTTAACGTTGAGGTTCTGGATGCTGGTGATGAAGCAAGTGCATCGGATGTGCACTTTGCTGGTGAGGTTAGGGCCGAGGATGTTGCGGGCGAAGAAAGGCCTGCGAAGAGGCAAAAGAAGAAAGTTACAAGGAAGTATCGGAGTTTATTTTCTGATCTCCCACGTCCTCCAACGTTACAATCAGTTGGGACTTCGTCTGCTGCTCCTCCCGTTCAACAAGCACCGCCACCAACACAGCAACCAGCAACACAATCAGCACCACAACCGACTACTCAACCTCAACCTGAAATGTCTATACCTCCTCAGGTTGCAACAGAACTGGCTGATCTTCACAAGGCTATGATGAAGATGTTCATGTTCAAGACTGAGCAAGAAGAGCTGAACAGACGGCAAGAAGAACAAAATCGACTGAAAGATGAGCAGATTGCCCAACTTCGAGCCGAAAACGACATGCTCAGAATTGAAAACAGTCAGCTGAATGCGACTGTCGCTGATCAGGGCTCTTCTATCAAGGAACTAAGAGAGTCAAATCTAAGCCTTGAGGTGAAAGTAACCGAATTGAAAGGAGATGTTCTACGTTTGGAAGGTCCAACAAATGTTGATGTGGATACAGACGAACTTGACTCTTCAGATGATGGAGGTGAAGGTACTAAAGAGTGAATTGAGTGAATGTAGTGAGGACTTAAATGTTAAATCCTGTTAAATGATGATTTTTGTATAGACTCAGTTTCATATGTAATGATATTGTATTTCATGTTTATGATATTACATATGTTTACTTAAAATTGTTGTTAAATTGTGGTTGTTTAATCAAATAGGTGATGATGATCCGTTTAATGTCCAACCGCTGCAATCAAAAACTGCAGCAGAATTTTTCACGTTTTTACTGGACAATCCAAATGAGCAGCGAAACTTCGCAAGTGGAGACTTGGAAGAAGGTGAAATTTCTCATAATTTCACAGAAGAAGAATTGGAACAAATGTTTGAATTATCCAACGTAGAAACAGGCAAGTATCTGGCTTTGCCTCCAACAGAACAAATGTCTTCTTCTGCTGCTACACCTGATTCATCATCATCAACGGCCACTGATCCCTCACACGTCGATCCTTCTCAATTTGATGAAGTTGAAATGGAAGACTTGTCAACGGAAGAGTATCCTGAATACTATACGTCTCAAAATGACGATCTTCCTAACTCTGCAAGTTTCTTCCAAAATGTAACAGAGGAGGAAATACAGAAGAAGGCTGAAGAAAGGTCAAACAATATGGAACAGCCTTCTGAAGCGGATCAAGCCGATTTTTTAGAGAAAACCGAGGAATGCAAGAAAGCATTCAATGCTATTCTTGAGAAGATTAGATCCAGACGACAAGCGAAGCCGACCATTCCTCATACAACGTCATATAAGATGAAGGGTCGCAGAACTTCAGGAGAAATTATCGCTTGGGCATGTCTGAAGGATCTTAACTGTGTAGCTGTCAAGAGAGAAAGGGGGGTTGAATACTTTCAACGTATTACTGATTTGAAGACCCTTCCTACTTATGATCTGAACCGTCTGAATTATCTTGATATGCTATACGCCAACTCATCTCCATTTGCCACGTATTATCAGAGTGTATTGCGAAAAGAGTACAACACAAAATGGAAGATGATCACACCACAAAGGCCGAAGAGATATATAAGCAAAAAAGAGATCGATCCGATCACCAACAGGCCAAAAGTTATTTTGAAGTACATGCCACCACTCACAATGAAGAAGATTCCTCTTAGAAAGATGAAGCAGGACTTCTACAAATCATTCAGGCATTGGTACTATGATGGAAGACTGCATGAGGCAGTTATTGTGCTCAATGACTATGGAAACTGGAGCACAATTCGTATTTTTGATCCAATGTGGCTCACAAATTTGTCAAGGGAGGATGTCTATACGTTGTACAAGACAGAGATTCTTTATGCTCCTGAAGACATAGAGCAAGCGTTAACGTACAGAAATGTCATTAGGATTTGCTTTGCCTATGACATACATGCAGGATCAAATTGGAAAGAACAACAGAAGAAGTATGCCCAAGAAACTAAAGATTAATTGTCATGTCTTTCGTTTATCTTGTTTCTTGTTGTAATTCAAAGTTAAATCTTCTGATTGTAATTGTTTTGAATTGAATGAAATATGATTTGGAATATTGTGATAGATTATGCTTTAATGTCAATTTTACAAATCTAATACAATTGTGCTTAAATGTTAATCCAAAATTCCAATTGACAGCGTCTCAGGATATGCGGAACCTATGGTAGGTCTGACTGACTGTACCATTTGATCAAGAGAGAACTCCATGAAGAAAGGAGTTTGTGGATGCAACGTATGCACCACTAGTTTTGAGAAAAGAGAGAGTGAGATAACTCCAAGGGGGAGTTACGATCGAGCAAGAGTACTCGATTGGTTACAGGCAAATAGAACTGGCTCCAAGGGGGAGTTTGTTAGGACATGAAATGTCACATGTATGTCCCCAGTTCTATCAGGTTGGTTCAACATGAAACCAACGATCGTGAAAACAAGTTAACGTACTGAAAATGTCAAACGAAGCTGATTCGATCGAATCAGTGACTGATTCGATCGAACCAGATCTCATTCGATCGAACCAGATCTCATTCGATCTAACCAGGTCTCATTCGATCGAACCATATCTCATTCGATCGATTGAGTATCTCATTCGACCGAATGAGTCTTCGGTATATAAACGTTACTTGGGAAATTTCACAAGAAGAGAACAGAATACACACTCACGAACCAGCAGCCTACAGAAACTCTCTCGACTGTTCTTCGTGTTCTTGGTCGTTTCCTCCAATCCTAGGCGTCAAACCCCTTTAGGAATCGTACCTACGTGTCCGTTGATCACCACCGAATCGCCGTGTTAGAGGATTCCGCACTCTAACACGTTGCCCCCGTGAATCGTTGGGAAACCGAGTCCCGAATCGGTCCTACAGCAAGACTTGTAGAGGCTGGCATCTAAAGATTTGTCATGATGTTTTGAATGATATAATTTATGTTCTATTTCAAAAGACAAGTTACGAATGTTTGTAATGAATGGTTGACCTTTATTAATATTCCACGAATGTTTTAATTCACTCTGATATTTAGAACTGTGTTTTTGAGTAAATCCAACGTCCAAAGTGAGGAACCGGGATCGGGTCCTTACAGTTGGGCGTTCTCGGGCATTTTGGATTGTTTTTGGGCAATTTAGATCGCTTTCGGCCATTACCTGGTTGTTCTCGGGATCGTCTAAGGTTATTCGGCTAAATTTTTGAGGTTCTCGGTGGATTTTGCTAGTTCTCGGTCAATTCCAAGTGTTCTCAGTCAACTTGAAGTGTTCTTTGTTGAATTTATGTGTTCTCGGTCAATTTTAATTGTTCTCGGTTGATTTTCAGGGTTATCGGTTGACTTTCTAAGTTCTCGGTCAAAGCTTACTGTTCTCGGCTGTGACTGCGTATCTAGGCCTGTTCTTTTGGGCCTTAGGATAACTGAATTTATAATTGGACTTCTGAGTTGGACCAGTACATTAGCTTTTCACTTGAAATGGACCAAGTAACCCATAATTCATCAAATGTTGCTCTGCATCAAGAATTGGTCTCCATCATGGGAACTGCTACTCTTGTACCAGTTTATTGTCTCATGAGGGGTTTTCCGAGTGGAAGTTTAGGTTTGAAAAATATGTGAAGATGAAAGATGCAAAGATTTGGAGGAGCATTGTTCGGGGTCCTCAAGCTATCACCTATCAGCGAGAAAACTCTGAAGAGGTGGCTGTGAAGCCTGTCGAATTGTATTACGACGCAGATTTTTAAAAGATTGAAGAGGACGAAAAGGCTCTTGCTACCTTAATTATGGCACTTTCACCTGAAATTGTGTAAGTCCCGAATATGGATCACTACAATATGATATCAACACAAACACGATGTTTGTGCAGAATACAAACACAGTTGTGATTCAGGAACAATAATACTAACAATATGAATATGATGAACACGAGGTAATACTTCAAATGCACACGATTATATTATTAAACCGTTTGGTACATAAGATTACACAAATTCGGTATATGCTCTCTATATGGTGGCTCTCAAAGTGTTCAACTTCTCTTAATGTGAACAACCCCTAAACCCTATACAATAAGATCTATTTATAGGGAACCAAAACACTATCCCAAGTAAAGCCCAAAGCCCACCGAGATCCATAAGGATATCGATTTACATTCATGGCCCAATACAAAACCCAATAAACATATAACTACGTACAAACCACCAAATATGGACCCAACAATCTCCCCCTTGGTTTGTAGTTTCGTTCTTGTTTATTTTACTTCAGACTAGCCTAGCCGTAATCCATAAGGATTTCGGTATTACACCAATGCAATTCTTCAACTCGTCTTTGTTTATGTAACTTTAGTCTTGATCATGTCATGGCCTTTTGATATGCGTCAGTCTAACCAAATTATGACCCAACAATCTTGCCCTTAGACTGATGCTTTCAAGATCTTTAGAA
>NW_027506656.1:0-50787 GCF_021521415.1 Bidens hawaiensis
TTATTTAGTAAATTAACTTTTACATGTTATTTTAGGTTAATCTCGATAGAATAATCATTATACACGAGAAGCTGTATCATGCAAGTTGACTAAATATGAGAAAACTTGTTTTGACAATAAACATGTATTTATAACTTTTGTATTTGACACTCTTGGTTTCCTCGCACCTGAAGTTGTGAAGTTACTTTGCTGAATTCAACGAGTCATGCATAGTATTGTTATCAATCAATATAGTTTTTAAAATATTGAGTTTTACAATAAAAAAATGAGGTAAACAACACAACTTATTGTCCGTCTACCTTCTATTTCAATGTAATAACTATTTTTTTATATAATTTATATGGTAACCACTGTATAATCATTGCTTATAATCATCGGTTCACAAGTATTGTATTGAAATTAATCATTTATAGTCAGTCTTAAATAACTATATAGTTAGATAAGGATAAAGTTAGATAAGGTAAAAGAATTGATTCTCACAAGACATATATTAATAGAGGTCTTTAGCATTTCTTTATTTTATTATTAATAAATAAATTATAAGGTGTTACAAATAATAAGTAAAATAAGGAATCTTAAATACCCGTATATGTTTATAAGGAAAATCTACTATATTTTATTTTCTTGTTTATAGATAGAATCGAATTTAATAATTTTAATACTTGTCATTTCAAATGATAACGAAAACATGATTTGTAAGCAAAGAGAACAGGTCTTCGGGGCAAAGAAGAATGAAACTTCCAACACCATGCCGTTTGAACTCACACACTATACGCGTAAGCGCGTGACACGTAACACCCCTCCAAAACACTATGCCCTTTGTATATGCATAAATTACACAACGACTCCCCAAACTTATTCACATGAGCAAATTCATCCATTGTTCTCCATCACAAATGATTAACGTTAAACATACAAAATTAAACCTATAAAAATGGTTAACATGTGTTCATGGTCGAGTAGGACCGGTTTGATGTAACTTGTAGGACGTTACCATTACTCCGTTAGCCAAATCATTAGACCTGGTTTAACTTATATACATATCGAATAGCCTGAATCAATCGATTTGATTTTTATTAAGAAGATTTCTATTTTTTATGAACACAAATCATTAACATGTATAAAAAAACTAGAAATGTTTTTTTTTTCTTCTGAATACCGTTACCGTACCCATACAACCAATACATACGGTGCGGTATTCGGTACCCACTTTATTCAAATTTGGTATTCGTTATTTTCGGTATCAATATCTGTATTCTATCGGTATTTGGTACCTATTGAAAAATATAGAGTATTTTTTAAGTATTAGGTACCGGTTTCCCTATTGAGTACAAGTATCCGTATCTTTCTTCTTTTGTTTTCCATATTGAAGCTGATAGAATTTCAGGACATTTTGTATGTTTAGGTTTTGGTGTTATAGCTTATTTATTATGAAAAATTTATCACGCTTTTTGGTTTCTTCATTACCCGTTGATTACAAATGCGATAAATGGAGATTAGGAAAGAATAACAAAAGGTATCAAAGCGGGCATGCCATCACTGAACCAATACATTCGGCACAACATTTGACACATAAATTTGTTCAAATTCAGTATCGATATTTTCGATACCCCTATCGTACCAAATCATAATAAGGTTATGACCGGACATATAAGAACTTCCTTTAAAGAAAATATGAAATAACACTAGGGGCCATATAAAAAGTAAAGTCAAAGCCTAAGGTAGTATTCAGAAAACATATCATCCACAGTCCACACCGGTAACACAAAACCCAGCTCATATAAACCCCCCTTTGACTTATCATCATCTTTCCATCCACCAAAACCTTTTGTTTTCAGAATCCACTTAACTCAACCATGGTTCGATTCAGCAACAACCTTGTGGGCATCCTGAACTTCATCACCTTCCTCCGATCCTAGCCAAGGCACCTCCGAATGCGAGCGCTTCCTCGACAAGCCCATCATCGCCCTCGGCGTCTCTTGGCTCCTCTGGGTCTACCTCCTCGTCATGTTCCTCTTGATCCTCCTGCTCTTCTGCTTCACCATCTTTGCCTTTGCTGTCACCAACAAAGGCTATAAGGAGTATAGGCTGGGCGATTATTCCACCTGGCTGCAGAAGCGGGTCAACAGTGACAAGAATTGGAGGAAGATTAGGAGTTGTTTGCAGGATAGTAAGGTCTGCAAGACCTTGATTGATGATGGCAACAATACTCCGCTTGATGATTTTAATAACAAACATTTATCTGCTATTCAGGTATTTTATTTTATTTTTAATATTCATTTTCTAAGATCTAAATTTGATATTCAAGTAGGTGTAAACTGTGTCAACATCATCAATAGGTTGACTTAGATCTAACTTTTGCCAACGTTTTATTATTAAAAAATGATCAATAGCTCCTCTTTTGTTTTTACAAGTGTTTCTGTTTTATATGCTTTTATTTTTAACTTTTCTATAATATCAACTATATTATTAATTTTGTATAATTTTAAGCTAATTATATTGTGGTGGAGCTGTAAGGACGGGATTTGGTGCTTCATGTGACCAAGGTTCGATTCCTACCCATCATTTGATGGGAGACTAGGAAGTAGGTGTTGGATCGATCCTTGAACTGAACTGGTTCCTCGGATCATAAGGCGATTGTATCCCGTTGGGGTAAATCTAGGCAATAGCCCACTTGAAGGATTCGTTGGCTGATCAAGAATTTTTATTTTTATTTTTCCATTTATCGTTATAATATATGTAGACTTGAATTAGGATAAGAGAATTTTGGAGTTTAAAAACTAAAAAGTAAAGGAGTGTGTAATAAAAGGTTTTTTTTTTGTTTTTAATTATTTTAAATGACTATATTTGATTTTTGATACTTTGATAGGGCAAATATGGTGTTATAACTTATGTTTGGGGTAAATAATTTTTGAAAATTTACTCTTATTTATTTATTTTTGGTTTTTTGAAAACATTGAAAACGGACCATAAAACTGGTTCAACATGTTTTAATGAGCCGACTGAACTGATTCCGGGTTAATTAGGCTTGGCCCCATTCTAAAATAATTGGCTTTGATGTATATAACATCATCAAAAGGTTTATGTGGGACTTGTTATGATGATTAAGTATTTGTTTATGCAACTGCTCCTTTTTTTAAAATCTATAAAGTAAGTAACCTTTTAAACTGAAAGATGACTTTTGCCTTAATGGATGGAAAAAAGTGTGGTTGGTTATAAAATTGAGTTATTTGGTAAGCAATGTGAATTCTCAGCCATGATGGACTTGGTGGATTTTAGTTGACTTATAGTTGGTCCCGATGTTATATAAAAAATTAAAAACTGAATTTGGATCTTGTTTCTAAACTAGTTGTGCGGAGTCTGAACTCGTTGTTTAACTTAAAAGAGCTTGAACTTGGCTTGTTTCTAGCTATATTTCTATAGCTCAATCTTGGCTCGGGTTCAGCACATTATTATTATAATTATTCTATTTATATATGTATATGTATTATAAATATATATTTTACAATGACACACTATTATTTTATAATTTTTATTCTAATTTAATATTGCTATAATAATAATTATTTTATAATTAAATAGAAGTTATATAAATGCATGTAAATATAGGTTTGACATGTGATAATATATTATTTAACTATTATTATCCTAACTTAATGTTTTTTACAATAGATTTTATTATTATTATTATATTATTAAGTAATAATTATATAAGAGCCTAAACAAGCCCAGTATGAAACACCTGCTTGGTAGCATTTATTACATAAGCTTTGTAGGACCGGTTCGGGACTCGGTTTCCCAACGATTCACGGGGCAACGTGTTAGAGTGCGGAATCCTCTAACACGGCGATTTGGTGGTGATCAACGGACACGAAGGTACGATTCCTAAAGGGGTTTGACGCCTAGGATTGGAGGAAACGACCAAGTACACGAAGAACGCTCGAGAGTGTTTCGAGAGGCTGCTGCTTCACTGATTTACGTGAATGTGAGTTGTGTTAAAAATCCTGTGTGAAATTTCCTAAGTAACGTTTATATATCGAAGACTCGTTCGATCGAACCAGATCTCATTCGATCGAATGAGATCTGGTTCGATCGAATCAGTGACTGATTCGATCGAATCAGCTTCGTTTGACATTTTCAGTACGTTAACTTGGTTTCACGATCGTTGGTTTCTTGTTGAACCAACCTGATAGAACTGGGGACATACATGTGACATTTCATGTCCTAACAAACTCCCCCTTGGAGCCAGTTCTATTTGCTTGTAATCAATCGAGTTCTCTTGCTCGACCGTAACTCCCCCTTGGAGTTATCTCACTCTCTCTTTTCTCAAAACTAGTGGTGCATACGTTGCATCCACAAACTCCTTTCTTCATGGAGTTCTCTCTTTACCAAATGGTACAGTCAGTCAGACTTACCATAGGTTCCGCATATCCTGAGACGCTGTCAATTGGAATTTTGGATTAACATTTAAGCACAATTGTATTAGATTTGCAAAATTGACATTAAAGCATAATCTATCACAATATTCCAAATCATATTTCATTCAATTCAAAACAATTACAACCAGAAGATTTAACTTTGAATTACAACAAGAAACAAGATAAATGATAGACATGACAATTAATCTTCAGTTTCTTGGGCATACTTCTTCTGTTGTTCTTTCCAATTTGATCCTGCATGCATGTCATAGGCAAAGCAAATCCTAATGACATTTCTGTACGTTAACGCTTGCTCTATGTCTTCGGGAGCGTAAAGAATCTCTGTCTTGTACAACGTATAGACATCCTCCCTTGACAAATTTGTGAGCCACATTGGATCAAAAATACGAATTGTGCTCCAATTTCCATTGTCATTGAGCACAATAACTGCCTCATGCAGTTTTCCATTATAGTACCAATGCCTGAATGATTTGTAGAAGTCCTGCTTCATCTTTCTAAGAGGAATCTTCTTCATTGTGAGTGGTGGCATGTACTTCAAAATAACTTTTGGCCTGTTGGTGATCGGATCGATCTCCTTTTTGCTTAGATATCTCTTCGGCCTTTGTGGTGTGATCATCTTCCATTTTGTGTTGTACTCTTTTCGCAACACATTCTGATAATACGTGGCAAATGGAGATGAGTTGGCGTATAGCAGATCAAGATAATTCAGACGGTTCAGATCATGAGTAGGAAGGGTCTTCAAATCAGTAATACGTTGAAAGTATTCAACCCCCCTTTTTCTCTTGACAGCTACGCAGTTAAGATCCTTCAGACATGCCCAAGCGATAATTTCTCCTGAAGTTCTGCGACCCTTCATTTTATATGACGTTGTATGAGGAATGGTCGGCTTCGCTTGTTGTCTGGATCTTATCTTCTCAAGAATAGCATTGAATGCTTTCTTGCATTCCTCGGTTTTCTCTAAAAATTCGGCTTGATCCGCTTCAGAAGGCTGTTCCATATTGTTTGACCTTTCTTCAGCCTTTTTCTGTATTTCCTCCTCTGTTACATTTTGGAAGAAACTTGCAAAGTTAGGAAGATCGTCATTTTGAGACGTATAGTATTCAGGATACTCTTCCTTTGACAAGTCTTCCATTTCAACGTCATCAAATTGAGAGGGATCGACGTGTGAGGGATCAGTGGCCGTAGATGATGATGATTCAGGTGTAGCAGCAGAAGAAGACGTTTGTTCTGTTGGAGGCAAAGCCAGATACTTGCTTGTTTCTACGTTGGATAACTCAAACATTTGTTCCAATTCTTCTTCTGTGAAATTATGAGAAATTTCACCTTCTTCCAAGTCTCCACTTGCGAAGTTTCGCTGCTCATTTGGATTGTCCAGTAGAAACGTGAAAAATTCTGCTGCTGTTTTTTATTGCAGCGGTTGGACATTAAACGGATTATCATCACCTGTTTGATTAAACAAACACAATGTAACAACAATTGTAAGTAAACATATGTAATATCATAAACATGAAATACAATATCATTACATATGAAACTGAGTTTATACAAAAATCATCATTTAACAAGATTTAACATTTAAATCCTCACTACATTCACTCAACTCACTCTTTAGTACCTTCACCACCATCATCTGAAGAGTCAAGTTCGTCTGTGTCCACATCAACATTTGTTGGACCTTCCAAACGTAGAACATCTCCTTTCAGTTCTGTTACTTTCGCCTCAAGGCTTAGATTCGACTCTCGTAGTTCCTTGATAGAAGAGCCCTGTTCGGCGACAGTCGCATTCAGCTGAGTGTTTTCAATTCTGAGCATGTTGTTTTCGGCTTGAAGTTTGGCAATCTGCTCATCTTTCAGTCGATTTTGCTCTTCTTGCCGTCTATTCAGCTCTTCTTGCTCAGTCTTGAACATGAACATCTTCATCATTGCCTTGTGAAGATCAGCTAGTTCTGTTGCAACCTGAGGAGGTATAGACATTTCTGGTTGAGGTTGAGTAGTCGGTTGTGGTGCTGATTGTGGTGCTGGTTGCTGTGGTGGTGGCGGTGCTTGTTGAACGGGAGGAGCAGCAGACGAAGTCCCAACTGATTGTAACGGTGGAGGACGTGGTAGATCAGAAAATAGACTACGATACTTCCTTGTAGCCTTCTTCTTTTGCCTCTTCGCAGGCCTTTCTTCGCCCGCAATTATATCGGCCAGTTGCTCCTCGGCCCTAACCTCACCAGCAAAGTGCACATCCGATGCACTTGCTTCATCACCAGCATCCAGATCCTCAACGCTTAAGAATGAATCAGCCTCTTTTTCGGCATCTGTTCTGGTGTCTGCCGGTACCCGCCTCCTCCTCAGTGTCAGACTCGTCGCTGGTTTTCTGATAAGTGAAGTTCTCGACGTCTGAATCACTGGCGGCTTTCCTCCACTTCCTCTTCGGAGGAGCCTTGTAAGACTGATTTGCCACGTGCCCAAAACACCTTTTGTGTGGTGGCCTTGTGGGGCGATCCTTGTATGATTTTAATCGGTTGAGGGTTTCGTTCTTCATGTGGTCCAGTTTCACCACATCACCCTCATTTTCTTTCAGTAAACCCAGAGCTTGACTATCGACGATCATTTGCGCAAATCGCGGGTACTGTAGAAACTTCTCACCCGCCCCTTGTTTTATTGTAAGATTCTCCACCATATGGTTGAAGGTCATCTGCGAGAAGTTGTAGGGGCGGTTCATCACTAATGCAGCCATTGTAAACTGCATGCTTTCCCTCAATTTATCAAAACTTGTTCTTTGAGGCCCTAAGCAGTGCATCACCACGTGTGCCAGATATTTGAACTCTGGACACAGATTGGCTTTATGGAGTAGACCGGCATTTAGGTCACCGTCGTACTTCATTCTGGCAAAACAGCCTCTGGTTCCAGCAGGATGTAACACAATAGGATCTGAATCAGAATCTACAAACCCACAGACTTCCCTAAGGATTTGGGCAGATATAACAATTTCGTGCCCTCTAACAGTGGAGCGAATTACCGACGGCACAACTGTTTGGACGTGCGTGGCATTCCTCCAGAATTCCTGTTGAACTGACATGACGGGTTCGACTACCCTAGAGATAGGTCCGTGAATCCTGGACCGTTTCAGAAATTTGATCATGGTTGCAAAGTCTTTCCCATGGCTTGCCTTTTCGTCAAGAAAGGCTACAATGTTGTGCTTGATTGATGTTTTGAAAGGCACAAAAACTTCTGCAACTTCAGCCATTTTATCTGCAAACATAAACGTGTTAGAACGAACAGATATCGAAAAGACTGAATGCGTTTAACATTTTCAAACTTTCTGGACTGGTTCAATCGAATGAGTAATGATTCGATCGAATGAGCTACTCATTCGATCGAGTGAGATCTAGTTCGATCACAGACAGTCGAATGAGATAGATTTCACCTTTGACCTCTGATTCGATCGAACTACTGACCGAATAAGTCTCATTCGATCGAACAAGAGACTCGTTCGACCGAATAGTCTGATTCGACTAATTCAAACGGCAGCCCAGATTTTGAAGAATCCCGATCGAAATTTTCGATCGTTTAAACGATACTCAACACACAGATAGCATCGATTGTAGTTTGTGAACATTTATCAACATTAAATTACAAGTTTTAACGGTTAAAAAGAGTTTATTGATTGTTTCTTTCTAATGTCCGAGTCCGAGAACAAATCGACCAAAAACTTGATCAAAACACGGTTATAATCCAAAAATTCTTACATATTTGTGATGTACGTGAAAAACCGAGTAAGATGTATGGATCAAAACGAGGGATTCGCGAAAACGATTTTGAGAGCAATTTTCTGGAATTTTTTTTCGAACTTTTCTGACCGATCGAATGAGTCTGAGTATTTATACTGTTTCTGGACTCATTCGATCGAATGAGATGTCATTCGATCGAATATGATCTCATTCGATCGAATAACATTCCTATTCGTGCGAATAACATTACATATTCGTGCATGAAAGAAAGAAGAAGTGGCAAGAAAACCCAAAGATGGTTGTGCCTGATACTTTTCCGTTTGTTTACTAATGTTCTATGGTCTATATGTTCTGTAGGAACTAAGCTCTCATTATCGGAAAATGTCTAAGAAAACTAACCAAGTGTCAAAAGTTTATGTTTTCTTGCAGGTTCAAAGGCACCACGATCGATTGCGGGGAATAAAAAGTTTAAAAGTTTATTTTTTCAAAGTCTTTCCCTCATTCGATCGAATATGTGGCTATTCGATCGAGTAAATCGATCGAATGAGCCGATTCGATCGAGTCAGTTGTTGCGAGAATGAGAGTTGTTGCGAGAGACTTATTCGATCGAATAGACTCACATTCGATCGATTGGTCCAATCGAACAAGTCCTGTGAATCGAATGAAATCTCATTCGTACGACTGAATTGCCATTCGCACGAATAGGAATGTTATTCGATCGAATGAGATCATATTCGATCGAATGACATCTCATTCGATCGAATGAGTCCAGAAACAGTATAAATACTCAGATTCATTCGATCGGTCAGAAAAGTTCGAAAAAAAAAAATTCCAGAAAATTGCTCTCAAAATCGTTTTCGCGAATTCCTCGTTTTGATCCATACATCTTACTCGGTTTTTCACGTACATCACAAATATGTAAGAATTTTTGGATTATAACCGTGTTTTGATCAAGTTTTTGGTCGATTTGTTCTCGGACTCGGACATTAGAAAGAAACAATCAATAAACTCTTTTTAACCGTTAAAACTTGTAATTTAATGTTGATAAATGTTCACAAACTACAATCGATGCTATCTGTGTGTTGAGTATCGTTTAAACAATCGAAAATTTCGATCGGGATTCTTCAAAATCTGGGCTGCCGTTTGAATGAGTCGAATCAGTCTATTCGGTCGAACGAGTCTCTTGTTCGATCGAATGAGACTTATTCGGTCAGTAGTTCGATCGAATCAGAGGTCAAAGGTGAAATCTATCTCATTCGACTGTCTGTGATCGAATTAGATCTCACTCGATCGAATGAGTAGCTCATTCGATCGAATCATTACTCATTCGATTGAACCAGTCCAGAAAGTTTGAAAATGTTAAACGCATTCAGTTTTTTCGATATCTGTTCGTTCTAACACGTTTATGTTTGCAGATAAAATGGCTGAAGTTGCAGAAGTTTTTGTGCCTTTCAAAACATCAATCAAGCACAACATTGTAGCCTTTCTTGACGAAAAGGCAAGCCATGGGAAAGACTTTGCAACCATGATCAAATTTCTGAAACGGTCCAGGATTCACGGACCTATCTCTAGGGTAGTCGAACCCGTCATGTCAGTTCAACAGGAATTCTGGAGGAATGCCACGCACGTCCAAACAGTTGTGCCGTCGGTAATTCGCTCCACTGTTAGAGGGCACGAAATTGTTATATCTGCCCAAATCCTTAGGGAAGTCTGTGGGTTTGTAGATTCTGATTCAGATCCTATTGTGTTACATCCTGCTGGAACCAGAGGCTGTTTTGCCAGAATGAAGTACGACGGTGACCTAAATGCCGGTCTACTCCATAAAGCCAATCTGTGTCCAGAGTTCAAATATCTGGCACACGTGGTGATGCACTGCTTAGGGCCTCAAAGAACAAGTTTTGATAAATTGAGGGAAAGCATGCAGTTTACAATGGCTGCATTAGTGATGAACCGCCCCTACAACTTCTCGCAGATGACCTTCAACCATATGGTGGAGAATCTTACAATAAAACAAGGGGCGGGTGAGAAGTTTCTACAGTACCCGCGATTTGCGCAAATGATCGTCGATAGTCAAGCTCTGGGTTTACTGAAAGAAAATGAGGGTGATGTGGTGAAACTGGACCACATGAAGAACGAAACCCTCAACCGATTAAAATCATACAAGGATCGCCCCACAAGGCCACCACACAAAAGGTGTTTTGGGCACGTGGCAAATCAGTCTTACAAGGCTCCTCCGAAGAGGAAGTGGAGGAAAGCCGCCAGTGATTCAGATGTCGAGAACTTCACTTATCAGAAAACCAGCGACGAGTCTGACACTGAGGAGGAGGCGGTACCGGCAGACACCAGAACAGATGCCGAAAAAGAGGCTGATTCATTCTTAAGCGTTGAGGATCTGGATGCTGGTGATGAAGCAAGTGCATCGGATGTGCACTTTGCTGGTGAGGTTAGGGCCGAGGAGCAACTGGCCGATATAATTGCGGGCGAAGAAAGGCCTGCGAAGAGGCAAAAGAAGAAGGCTACAAGGAAGTATCGTAGTCTATTTTCTGATCTCCCACGTCCTCCACCGTTACAAGGAAGTATCGTAGTCTATTTTCTGATCTCCCACGTCCTCCACCGTTACAATCAGTTGGGACTTCGTCTGCTGCTCCTCCCGTTCAACAAGCACCACCACCGCAACCAGCACCACAACCGACTACTCAACCTCAACCAGAAATGTCTATACCTCCTCAGGTTGCAACAGAACTAGCTGATCTTCACATGGCAATGATGAAGATGTTCATGTTCAAGACTGAGCAAGAAGAGCTGAATAGACGGCAAGAAGAGCAAAATCGAACGAAAGATGAGCAGATTGCCAAACTTCAAGCCGAAAACAACATGCTCAGAATTGAAAACACTCAGCTGAATGCGACTGTCGCCGAACAGGGCTCTTCTATCAAGGAACTACGAGAGTCGAATCTAAGCCTTGAGGCGAAAGTAACAGAACTGAAAGGAGATGTTCTACGTTTGGAAGGTCCAACAAATGTTGATGTGGACACAGACGAACTTGACTCTTCAGATGATGGTGGTGAAGGTACTAAAGAGTGAGTTGAGTGAATGTAGTGAGGATTTAAATGTTAAATCTTGTTAAATGATGATTTTTGTATAAACTCAGTTTCATATGTAATGATATTGTATTTCATGTTTATGATATTACATATGTTTACTTACAATTGTTGTTACATTGTGTTTGTTTAATCAAACAGGTGATGATAATCCGTTTAATGTCCAACTGCTGCAATCAAAAACAGCAGCAGAATTTTTCACATTTTAAACATTTGGTATTTTCTGGTTTGGGAGTAGTCGGGTTTGAACTTACCTTGGCATCATTTGACGTCTCTGCCATGAACGCAAAGTAAAGATTCCCTGCTCTTTCCAGAAAAGATGCAGAAGTTGCTTTTGACAGTACTTCGTTGACTTCTTCAACAGTAGCAGCTTCTGCAGGAATTGTTGAACTTGGAGATGATTGAGGAACATTTGACTCTTTTGCTTGATCCTCCTTAATCTCCACTGATGACACTTCAGCTTCATGCTCTCCTTCATTTACTTCAGTAGCTGGCTCCTCGACAATGTATTCTTCATCAGTTGAGGAATCATCAGACCCAGATTCTGAGTCTTCATCCACAATGTTGATGTCAGCCATGTTAATGCTGAAGTTCCAGGACTCGCCTTCATCACCTTGAGCAGCAAGAGCAGTTTCATTGTTGATGTTGGCGTTGTTTGCTGCTGTTTGATTCTGAGGGACCAGTTGTCTCTCATTGTTGACATTTGCAGCGGCTGCAGCAGGAGTAGATGAAGTTGAAGTAGTTCGGAAGGGATATTGGTGACCTTCCCTCTTTGGTTTAGAGCACTCCTTGGCAAAGTGACCAAGTTCGCCACAGTTGTAGCATTTAACTTTGGTTTTATCAAAACCAAACTTGGATTTATTATTGATTGAAAGGGCTTGGCCTGTTTTCTTAGCCCACTTTCTAGCCCTACGGAACGCGCTGCCAAGTGCCCACATTATGTCGATGCGTTCCATATCGTCTTCATCTAGCTGTTCATAGTCATCGCTGTCCAGATGACTGTTGCCAAGTTTACCAGCCACCATTGAGCTGTATGATTCAATTATTGTGCCTAACGTTGCCATATGTTCTTTGGCAACTTCCACCGTTACCTTTCCCAAGCCTTTGGTGTTTAACGTTGCCTTTTCAGTTGACTTGGGTCCGGAGTTAGAACTTGAATTTCCGGAATTTGATGTTGGTGGTGCAGAAGATCTCGTTTCGGTCCCCTTAGATTGATTTGACATTGAGGAGACAAACGCAGTCTTCATTGGAGCATGGTCATTTGAATCTGACATTGGTGATTTTGACATGTACAGCGACTTGTCAGATGTTGCTCTGGGTTTCCTGGAGGATGCTCTTAATTCAGCATCTTCCTGTCTGATTTCTTTTATAAAGTCAGAAAGAAGAATCGTCTCCAGTTGATGACTTCTTCTCATCACAGTCAGGAAGGTGTTCCAGCTTGTTAGGAGTCCTTGAGCGAGACATCTAACCTTTTCAGTCCCTGTTGTTTTGACATTATAGGACTTTAGCTCTGACATAAGATGATAGAATCTTGACAGCAACGATTCAATGTCTTCGCCGGATTCTGGACCAAACAAATCAAATTCACGCTTTAGCTCCCGTGCGTGAATTTCTCTAAGCGACTCAGATCCTTCGCATCGTTCTACCAGTGCGTTCCAAAGAGTTGACGCTGTTGTGAACTGGTTAAATTGATGGAAGAGATCGCTGGAGAGAGCTTGAGACAGTAAAGAGAAGGCTTTCTTCTCAGCATCAAAGGCTGTCTTTTGTTCTTCTGACAGCCTAAAGTAGCTCAGGCTTTCACCATCATCGTTTGTAGGATGCACCCACGTTGTCTGAACCGCTTCCCATAGTCCAGGATTCACACCTGTGATATGGATCTGGAATCTTGTCTTCCAGGTAGTAAACTCATTGAGTGCCATCAACTTTGGAGGCTTGTTGAAGCTTCCAGATTCTGAATCACTCTCAAGGATCGATTGGATCCTTTTGTTTGCACTTGAACTGGCAGACATGTTTGCTTCTTTGTTTTAAACTTTGATCTGTAAACACTTAACAAATAACGTTAGTAACAAAAGTGTCAGTCAATTCTAGTGAAAAAGTTCACTTGAAAAGACTGAAAAATAATTGAAAATTTGCTAAGTATTGAGAAATCAGCCTTTTAATCGAATGTGACTTGATTCGATCGAATGTGTTCTGATTCGATCGAATGTATTCTTTATTCGATCGAATGTGTCCTGATTCAATCGAATGTCTGACTGATTCACAGTTCTGGTCTTCTGAAGCTTATCCGATCGAATACGATCTTGTTCGATCGAATGAGTGTCCGGTTCGATCGAAAGGGTTCTGGCAGTCGAATAAGTAGGAGATCGAATGGGTGGATCGAATTGATTCGATCGAATGGACTTGGCGTAAATCACGGCGCGAAAAACTAATTCGGTCAAAATTCAAACTGGTTCGATCGAATAGAAGGCTTATTCGATCGAATGAGTTCCAAAAATACGACTTGTTCGATCGGGATTTTCGGAATTTCCAAACTTAGAAGATTTGACCAGATTTTCGGTTTTAAAAACACTAACACGAATCCTAATCGATTTAGAAGCAAAATAAGACTCTTTTAAGTGTTTTAACACTTAAACAAACAAGCAAACACACAAAAATGGATCAAACGTTTAAAAAACGAAGAACACTTTGAATGTTCTTGATAAAATCCGAAATTTTAAGAGCAAAAAAATGATGATTTAGACGTGTAAAACGAACACAGATGATTAGAATTGATTGAAAATCAATAAACCAACACTTTTAACACCAAATTTTGAGATCAAAAACCAAAATATTTGACATTTTATGAGTTTTTGATAAGAACACTAAGAACACCAAGAACAAAAACACTTGTTTTCGAAAATTTTTCAAGCAAAATATATGTTTTTGACAAGAAAAACACGAATATCACCACGAATCTTTCGTGAATCAAGAACCTGATGCTCTGATGCCACTTTGTAGGACCGGTTCGGGACTCGGTTTCCCAACGATTCACGGGGCAACGTGTTAGAGTGCGGAATCCTCTAACACGGCGATTCGGTGGTGATCAACGGACACGAAGGTACGATTCCTAAAGGGGTTTGACGCCTAGGATTGGAGGAAACGACCAAGAACACGAAGAACGCTCGAGAGTGTTTCGAGAGGCTGCTGCTTCACTGATTTACGTGAATGTGAGTTGTGTTAAAAATCCTGTGTGAAATTTCCTAAGTAACGTTTATATATCGAAGACTCGTTCGATCGAACCAGATCTCATTCGATCGAATGAGATCTGGTTCGATCGAATCAGTGACTGATTCGATCGAATCAGCTTCGTTTGACATTTTCAGTACGTTAACTTGGTTTCACGATCGTTGGTTTCTTGTTGAACCAACCTGATAGAACTGGGGACATACATGTGACATTTCATGTCCTAACAAGCTTCAATATACACCTTAAGCTCGTCTCAAGCTCGGGCTCAAGCTCATTTATGTTCGAGTCGGCTCGTTTATACCTGATCTGACCCTGAATCACAATTAGACGAATCAAAGTTGTTTAATACTTAAAAACAAGCCTTTTCATCTGATTATATATTATTATTATGTTATTTGTAGTCTGGTTGCTGCAAGCCCTCGGACACCTGCGGTTTCACCTACGTGACCCCGACTAACTGGAACACGAACACCACCACCACCACAGCAGCTACCAACCCTGACTGCAGAGCTTGGAACAATGATCAAAACATCCTTTGCTATGACTGTCAATCATGCAAGACTGGATTGCTTGATAACATAAAGAGTGATTGGAAAAAGGTTGCTGTCTTGAATGTGGTCTTTCTTGTATTCCTCATCATTGTCTGCTCCATTGGTTGTTGCGCTTTTAGGAACAACCGGGAGGACAACTCGTGGAAACGCTATCCTTAGGCTTGGATGTTGGTTTGATTTGTTTTTAAGTATATTTCTGTCGTTTTGGAGAGATTATATCTTTGTTTAGGTGTATATAATGGATCTGAGATTTGTGCTATTGGTATAATAATTCAGTTATGTCTTGAATTCTTTTTTTTGTTTTGGTTTTATTTGGGTCGATTGTTGGGAATTTTTTGGTTGTAGTGATGAGCTGAGCTCGCACTTGTCTCGATGCATGAGCTTGAGCTTGAGCTTGTGGAGTTTGAGCTCGAGCTTGTGTCTGAGCATGAGTTTGGCTCGTTTAACTTGAATGTGCTCTGATTTAAGCTCTTGTTTAGAGCTCTATTTACAAAGCTTAAGATAGTCTGCAACCTCGATTCAACTTGAACAGAGGTGCCACGAACAGCCCCAACCTGGCATAAGCGAACCGGAACCGTTAGTTATTGGGCTGTACGTGGTGTTTTACTGTTTTACAGATGGATTTTTTTGTGAACGTTTGGAGTTGAAATGGTTGGATGAATTTGTTTCATATACATGTCTGGATCGTTCAGGATTATATTTTAGTGCATTTCAGAATCATATGTGCGGATGTCTGATGTTAATGTTAATTGTTACAGACTTGGGGCTGCCAATTTATGTCACGAGCCTGTTAACACGACACGACACGAAACGGGTTTTAACAGGTTTGGGTTAGAGTTTAACATGTTTCGTGTCTTTAACAGGCCGACTTGTTTAAGACATGTTTAAATTCGTGTCCGAATAGGTTAAAGACATGTTAATCTGTGTAGATTTTTATTTTAAAAAAATAAAAATATATACACACTTAAAAGTCTTAACCTAAAGTCATACTTACAAACGACATTTCATTAATGCCCGTCTGAACCCGATATTATGTTGTGATTTACTTTTATGGTTTTTCGTTTCAAGTATGTCATGGATTTGTCGTCTTTTGTTTCAAGTATGTTTATGGATTTGTGGTTTTATGTTTCAAATACGTTATGGATTATCTATTAATTAAGACTTTTATGCTCATTTTGAAAATTTTGGTTTCGTTACACGTGTATTATTCGTTGTATCTTTAAAGTTTAAACAGATACCTTAACAGGTCTTAACATGTTAACCTAGTTACTAAACAGGTCTTAACAAGTAAACGTGTTACTAAGCAGGTTCGTGTTCTGTTTGGAAAAAATGACACGATTAGTTATCGTGTCATGTTCGTGTTTAGCGCTATAGGTTATCATGTTTTATCGTGTCGTGTTCGACATGTTATGACAGCCAATGTTACAATGTTATGACAACCCTATTGTTACAATGTTATGACTAAACATGTTCGTGTTCGTGTCTTATCGTGTCGTGTCCGATATGTTATGACAGCCCTATTACTACTGTTACTAGTAATCATTTGTATAGATATATGAATATGGTATCAATGATGTAACTAGAACCTTTTAGTTAGAGGGTAATCACAAGTTTTTATTCTCTTTCAACATATTTTTTATAAAAAGAACATACATTATATGCATCTATTTATATAATTTACAAATTATGGTGATCGGTGGGTTAATGGACCATTTTGACCCCTTGTTTCTGCCTCTGTTTAGTATACTTCAATTTGTAAAGTTATTACTTTATACGTGTTTGTTTGATTGTGTAGTTTCATGTTCACGATATTTCGCTTGTCTTTTGATTCAACTTTGTTTAATGATGGATATGGTCACTATCTCATGCTTCATATGACCTAAAAAGAGTCCTGAAAGAGGCATCAACTTCTGATCTAAAGACGGATTGGTAATCACTTATAAGGTAGTTCTTGTGAAGCATAGAACTAACCTTAAGAAGCCGTATAAGGGCTATCCCTCGCTCTATTGGCGTAGGTGGTTACTTTTCTGCTAGAGTTTTGATTGCTACAACCGTTTAGCCATACAACGGAGGGAGTCCAATAAAGGCAAATAGTTAGAGTTGGACTGATCTCCGCTTTAGGGACAACCTTTTAGTCCTTGAAAGCGAGTTCTTTTAGTCTAGTTCTTCCCATTGCCATGACCCTTAATGCTTTTAGTCAAGCTCAAGCCTATCATAATTTGGATTCATACATTTCCGATTACGATTTTCAACAGGAAAGACAAGGCCATCAAACCTCGAACAATTAACAGCACTACGGCAGGCTTATAGAACAGGAGGTCTGTTACGTGCAAAACTAAAGAGAGAGAAACTAAGAAACAGTTACGTTGACTGATCGATACCTTCATTAACGAACTTAATTGATTAAGTACAAATGATTAATCTTTACATTGACCCCTATACTATTACTAATGACAACTCGCGTCCTTACACTATTATGTCCGTAACAATACCCCTCCCCCCCAAAAAAAAATAACGTGGTTACGTGCAGAACTGAAGAGACAGTTTAGAGAGAAACTAATAAACAATTACGTCAATTGATCGATACCTTCATTAACGAACTTAAATGATTAATTACAAATGAGTAATCTTTACATTTCACCTCTATACTATTACTAATAACAACTCTCGTCCCTACATTATCATGACCATAACAAGGTGAGAAGTGAATTATGGGTCTGAGTTGGTCTAGTATGCGAATCGAGCAAGCCCCCTTGTATGCAATGATGTGATGGCGAACCTCTCATTCTCATTCAATGAGCCTACTCTTAGAAAGAAACTCTTTTCCTTTAGTTAGTACCTACAATAAGACCCGCTTTGTGGGGTTCCCTGAAAGATTAGATGAGGAATATCAGTATCTAACAAGTAAACAAGTGAATCTTATGTAAGTGAACAAAATGTTGTCGGGATGTTCGAACTAAGCAGTAAACTACTCTAACTCTTCGTTGCATAGACGAAGTCGTTTGGCAGAGCATAGCATGTCTCTCCAGCCCATTTGAACTACATATTGAAGGACAACAATGATCATTTGAGTTAATTTATTATATCTTGTTGTGATATAAAGTATATGAATATGATACGATTATTGACTTCAAATAGTATGTTTATATTCGATACGAATCTTGGGATACTAGCCAACTTTTCCACGGAGGAGAATCTTATATTATAATTCGTTAGGACGTCATTCATCCTTGGCTAAGTGATAAAGGCTCTTGATTTATAGGACCATAAAATAATTTGAGGCGTGATTTGGTAGATAGTTGCGTGTATGTCTATCACTAGAGGTGTAAAGTGTCAACGAATCAAGCTTAAAATCACTTTTAAAATATAATTTAAATGGCCTATTATATTACCAGGCTTTCAAATGATGGAATATGAAAATGATCACAATGAATGGAAGAGATATTAGTTGGATAAGCACATGAAAGTCTTTACTAGTTTAAACCAATATTTTCAAATCTTCCATTTACTTGTTGTAGCTTCTTTCGATGATATTAATTTCCAATAAACAAGTAATTGAAGTAAGTTTAAAGTCAAATTGAATTTAATAAATATACAAATTATAGCATATGTGGTATTTTATCATTTTATGTTTTTTTTCTATAATTATGAACATCGTGTTTTTAACGTCACTTTATTTTAGTGTTCAAATTGATGCTTTGAAATTAAAAAAAATGAAAATCCTCACCGTCACCCCACCTCATATATTCACATCAATGTAGTTTTAAATTAACTCATAAATTCACTTTCTTTCTGGTTTTAGTCATAGGTGGGGTGGGTGGGGTGAGGTAGGGTCCTAGGTTGGTTGTACCCTAATACGTGACGTATAGTATTATACGTAGCGTATAGAAGACATCTGTTGTACTTCTATACGTGGCATATGGTACTATACGCCGCGTATTAGGGAGTGTTTGGGGTGTATCAGCAGGACCCAATAAATTATCATATATGGGTTACATACTTACATTATTCACATAGATTTTCACATATGAATATATGATGGCGGTGATGTTTCACTTTTCACGCCATGGAAACTAACACGTGCCTACA
This sequence comes from Bidens hawaiensis, assembly GCF_021521415.1. Lineage (NCBI taxonomy): Eukaryota > Viridiplantae > Streptophyta > Magnoliopsida > Asterales > Asteraceae > Bidens > Bidens hawaiensis. Next base: position 19,124 of record NW_027506656.1, read on the forward strand.
CCTCTGTGCTCCACACTCCACGCCTTTATTGCCCAGCATTGCTCAAGCAGTCACGCCATTGAGTTTTTCACGCCACCATCACCATGTTGTGGCCACACTAAGGGCGATATGACGTTCGACACCGTGTCGGTCTCTCCCGCTTTTTGCTCCCCACACTCCATGGCCTTATTAACTAGAGCTGTCATTTGTCACGTAATTAATACAAAATTACTAGAAATGAGATTTAGCAAACTCATGTTTAGGGACGTATTCAAATACACATGCAATCCATTTAACACAACAAGTTTTGGTTAGTCCCTAAGAAGATAAGCCAAGATCTCACAACATGAAGAGAATGAAATTTGGAGCAACTTCAATGGGTTGTTGAATTTTGAAGTGGCAATATTTAGAATTCTGAACTGAATAAATACATATTGAAGGTGATGTTAAGTTTAAATTATATATACAAGACTGGATGGAAGTAAATATGATAAGTTGGCTGAATGTAATTTATTTTTATTTAAATTTGAAACTAATTTTTAACCCCTCACTTTAATTATCGTTCTTTTTAACTAAAAACTATCTTTTTTGTTTGTTTTTACTTTCAATGGTAAATTTTTTTAACAAAAAATATATTATTTATGTCATTTTAAAAAATTTTAATAATTTCTTTTGGTGTGTTTGCGTGTGGTTGTTTTATTTATCGTATGTAATTTTAAATTTTTATTTATATGACTTTTATTATTTTTATTTAAATCTATTTACTAGAACTTATTTTATTTTTACATAATATGAAATAAAAAATAAGATACCTATAAAAGTATTTTAGTTTATAGAAAGAAAATACAAAAATAGGTGATTATGTGGAATATATGAGTGTTTAAAAGTAGATGTAGTGTTGGAGAAGAAATGAGAATTTTTGGTGTTTGAAAGTGGATGAGTGAAAATCTGATGTTGCAGCAGATGTGGCGCGTTTAGTTTCTTTTTACCCATCCACCATTGTGGATGCTCTTAGTAATACCGTGTCACATTTCTACCGGTATTTCAGTTTTTAAGTATTATTGTAATTAATTTATTTGTAACTTTTGTAAGCAATTTATTATTAAGTTTGGGTTTTTTTTTTAACCCGTCGTAATGCGCCGGGACAGCTGGCAAATCACCAGCGTTGAAATTCGGGTGTTGGTAAAACCCGACCGTTACTACGGTGGGTCGACGTGAATTTTGTTGGTATCCGGTACATTCGTTACGGTATACACCATTGATATAATTTGAGCGCTAAAAACTCAAAAAAAATAATTTGAGGTGGACAATTGGCCAATTGCGGGGGGGATCGGTCAGTAAACTTGCGCTTTGGTAAAACCCGAGCGTTGTCGATCACGGTCCTTGACGGTGACTCTGCGTGAGTTTGGTCAGTTTCCGTGAGGTTTGTTATGCTACCGGAACTAAAACAAAAATATGGCATTTGGTCGGTTTTCTTTACGTTCGTTATGGTAACTGAAATAAAAACAAAACAACAAAAAATATCACCGACCTATATGGTGCCGCCAAATGGCCAAATAAGGCACTTACCGCACCAAAGTTTAAAATTATATATGGTTGTAAAGTAATAGTAATAATAAAGTAAACAACGATTAGCTAATGATTATATGCTTGGTTAACTAACCCCTACCATTAAACAAGTTTGATGGGTTAATTAGTTAATGCCGTATCGTCAAACATTTCACTACACTTTACACTTGGTCTAGTAACAATAGCATATGTTAATGTTTTCTGAAAGCATTAACCATTAATTAGAAATATTGATGGTTCTCCATTCAAAAACCACAGACTGATCTCCTATTTTGGACCTAGTTAAAATTTGGATAGCAAAGCTGGCCTTTCAGCCTTCCAGATACACCTAAAGCCCTTGCCTTTTCGGAGACACTAATGAACCCACTTGAAAATCAATCAGTTATTCAGTTGATACACTACCTTGGTCCTTGGTTTTAAAAAAGCACACTTTAAGCGCGTCAAAGCGCGAAGCAACACAAGACAATGATCTTATCGCTTTTGCCTAACACAATCTAAAAAGTGCATTTGAGGTTTGATTTTTAGGGAAAATAAAACATGCTTTAAATGCACCAAAGCGTAAACCTTTTATTCATATGTCATATTTATGTTTTGCATGTTGTACCACATGCCTTTTAAATTATACGCCTTTTAGATTATACATGTAGATAATTAATATACTAAAATCAGTTATAAAACTTATTTATAGCTAAATGTTGGGAAGGAGATGCTAATAGCCAATGAGTTATATATAAAAACCTTGCGCTTAGAGTATGATAAATAGGGTGTGTTTGGGATTGTTTAATTAAGAGAAAAATGATTTTTTTTGTTAAAAGGATTCATTAACCTATAAAATTTTTGGAAGAAGTTTTAAAAAACAATGTTTGGATTAGCTATGTGTTGGGAAAAAACAAAATAACTAAAAATGGCATTCTATTTTAAAAGGAGTGTAATGAGTTTTGAGGTTAGAGGGGTGTAAGAGCATTCCCAGCTCATTCCCTATCATATATCCATATATATCATATAATTACACTAAAAATCACTGTATTTTCTCTATCTTGTTTAATTAAATAATACATTTTATATCTTTATCATTATATTTTCTTTTTCTTCTACTCATAACCACTTTAAAAAAATATTAAAAAATTATACGGTATGTACAGTGAAACCCTAAATCAAATCCATTAAGTTACAGATTCTTAACTTTTCAAAACCTCTTTATTTTACCTTCTCCATAAGTTAAAATTCGTAAGATCTTATGGTTTGCCAAACACTTTATACACGTTATTAATCTTTTAAAAAATTTATAAGTTATAAATTGATGAAAATAAGAAATCCTAAACACCCTCTTAGTATCGCTTTTGCGCTTCACGCTTCAAATTTAAATCCTATCGCTTTTGTGCACTTCTTCTTATACCACGTACACTACTTTTTGCCCATACAAATTAAGCAAATGAGAATTATAATATATATTAAAAGAATTGTTTGGGTCTCCATGCTCAAATATAAATGCACATTGGATTCAAAATATAAGACGGAAAGTGGTACTTAGGGGGAGGGGTGGTGCAAATCTCCTCAAATCCAACGCATTTTGATGGAATTTGGTAGGAATGGTGGTTTGGTGTGGTGTGGTGTGGTGTGGTGTGATAGGAATATTTTTGTTTTGTTTTTTTTACAACTTAAAAAATTAAAATAATATTTTACTAGAACTTAGAAAATAAAAACAATAGTTTACTAGAACATAATTCAACTTAAAATTAGACTTAAAAAATAAAAGTTACAATAAACGTCTACTCCTTGTCTGAATCCGGAAATTCCAAACCTAAAGAACCTATAAGCTTAACTAGATCACATCTCAACCGATGATGAATATCTTCGTCCCGCAAGTCTAATTGGACATCATCGGGAACGGGAACTTGAGTAGGAGGATCCAGTTCCCAATATGGAGAAATTGCATTTCCATCTTCTTTTATTAACATATTGTGTAATAGATGCATACATACACGTAGCTAGAGATCGTGGGTTTTTTCATTACACGAACCGGTCGACTAAGTATGCACCATCTACCCTTTAAAACACCGAAAGCTCTCTCGACATATTTTCTTGCTGATTCTTACAACTTCTTGAACGCCTTTTCATTCGTCTCGACAGGAAACGAAAAGGCTTTCACAAAAACAAACCATTGCGGGTAGATACTATCGACAAGATAGTAGCCACGTCTATAATATCTCCCGCTGACAAAATACGGACAAAAAGGTGCGGTACCATCTGTTACGCTCTGAAACAACGGTTATGTGTACAGAACAGTGATGTCGTTGTTTGAGCCGGGAACACCAAAATAAGAATGCCAAAACCATAAATCATTTGATGCAACCGCTTCTAGTGAGATGGTCGGTCGTTTGATATCACCCCTAACATACGCCCCTCGCAACTCCCGTGGACAATTCCTCCATTCGATATGTGTACAATCGATGCTACCGAGCATCCCTGGAAAATGCCATCTAGCCTCGTGCGTGGCGTAAAGATGTCTAATGTCGTGTCTTGTTGGTTTTCGTAGAAACTCTTTGCCATACAATTTTATAATCGTGTTATAATAGAATTGTAGACATTCACGTGAAGTTCTCTCAGACATTTGTAAGTATTCATCAAAATGGTCGGGTGGGTTAGCTATCGCTAATTGATGAATAGCGGATGTGCATTTTTGAAGCGCCATAAAACTTCGTTTGCCCCTCGCGTCGTAAGATTCTTGAAACCATTCTTCGTTTTCTTCGACGTCGGCTACAATCTTTAAAAATAAAGATTTCGGCAAACGAAAGCGTTCCCTAAATGTCCCGTCATTGTATTTCAGCTCCTCCACAAAATAGTCGTTCATTAGCACTTCGTGGGCATGTATACGATCACGCTCCACCATTTTTTTCTTTGGACGGCTTGGTCCTTCAAGTTCGTTATATAAAAATGGGAACCATTCGAGAATGTCATCGTCCGAAGACGAAGAGCTATCGGTGTCTAAGGGAACCAAGTATTTCGGAAATTCCATATTTTTTGTTTGTGAATGAAGGGGAAGATTGAGAGTGTTTTGAGTTGGATTTGGTTTATGTTTTGGTTTTTGTTTTATATTGGTTATTTTTTTTATTTAACCCCCACCCCCTCCCAACGGCTCCCTCCCAAATGGTCATATTCATCTCGAAACACACCCCCTCACTATGTGATGGCTATCACGCACACCAACCCCATCACCCGTGATGGGGGACCGGCGGCGGTGTGCAATGAGCCATGATGCCGGCCTCCTCACGCACCAGCCCGCCCCCTCTTAGAACATCACCAATAAGGAATATTTTAATGGTGTTTTTTATATGCATACATGGCATTTAGGTTCACAAAAAGTGCATTCTCTTTCCTTCTTCTCTCTCCTCTCTCCTTCATCTTCACTCACAAATCAAGTTCTTAAAGATTCTTCACCAAAAATCTGACCCCTACCTGTCTCCTCCAACTCACCACCTCTCTCTTCCACATCACCTTCTCTCTCTTATAAAAACACATAAGAATCTCCTATTGGAGATGGTCTCATGGGTACTACCCATGCATCAACCAATCTTGTACCACTTCAATTCTACCATCAAGTACCCACAAATCACAAATTCACTGGCAACATCTACTTATAAGTACCCTATATTTTTTGATTTTAACGTGTTCATGACTTCATGGTTACCATGCCTTCACAATCGGCTACTGCATATGCTTTTATTGCTACAACATTCAACTCATCCAGTTTCGCACGACTCTCATTATAGCTTGCGGCTCTTCAACAAATGGCATATCAACATGGTTTTCAGCTTACTGATGACCGTCGTTTGAGTCATGCATAATCCTAAATAATGTAAGTAGATAGGGTAAATAAGGTATCGTATCCACCAGGAGTATGTGGTCAATGTAATCGTGCAACAGATTTCTAATATTATGAAGTAACAAATTTTAGTGCTGATCACACAAGCAAATAGTTTTAATTTAATATCAAGCAAACGAACAAGCAAACGAACAAGCAAACAAGGTTCAAGCAATTAACAAAGTAAATCACACCCGGGAATTCAAGTAAGCAACATACAGTTATCTCATGCAACCTAAAAGATTAATTATTAACGATTAACTACAGACTGATCAATCAGACAAAACCTTAGACATCAACAATCACTTAACACATGGCACTGGTTATCAAACGGTCCTTGCCAGTGTGACTCAGTTAAGGGCAATCTTATGTTTTATCGTATTCAATCTAACTAAACAGTCATATGATCAATTATCTAGCAACTGGTAACAAATCGTTCAGACTAACGTAAACCTAAACTGATTGAACACGCAGAAATACCAAACATCAATAATCATATATCAATCATCAATAATCATACAATATTGTTCTTAGTCACATGAGAAAAACTATAAATATTACAAACTATACATCCCGGGTGCGATTCTAGGAGATTAGCCGAGCATTGGCATCGTTGAATCTTCAATACGGATGATATGAATCATGCGTAGGGTCTTGGCACGAGCTAGGATGGTGAAAATCGCCTCTTGGAGCTGCTGGAATCGCCTCTTGTTCTTCAAAACGGAGTTAGGGTTGTTTATGATGAAGAATATGATTATAACCTAATTTTCCCGTCTGCACACCCCATCGCGATACGCGATGGGGTCTTCACTCCAGAAGTCAATATATTTTTAAATCCCATCGGGATACGCGATGGGTCTTCAAGCAAGCCCATCGTGTATCGCGATGGGTCTTGTCACCAGCAAACTTCATTAAACTTCGTCGTTTCGCGTGCTGGACATCCTGGGCCTTCATACTATGTCACAACAGGTTCAAATTGTGTACTTTAACCGACCATCACTTACGTCCAATGCTGCTCCTCAAGCCTTTCATAACTATTGTCCGCCTCCCAATAATGGGAACAATCACGAACGTCATTATTCATTTTGTGGAAGTTACAGAGAACGCGATCAAAGTTAGTTCTCTTGGGCATCCTCTTGGAACATCGTCTATGGTTCTTGCAATCATTGTGGCATTAATCACATCCCATGTGAGTGCCTAAACCACGACCCTTCTATATTTCATATCAACCCAATTGCTAACTTTGTGTACACTAGCTCTAACTTTAATGAAAAATCTGTCTTTTATTGGACCTACATGGTACACTGACACGGAGCTAAAAGCATCACCAATAGGGGTGATTTTTGGTAGTGTTTTTAGAAGGCACATGACATATGACACACCAAAACACATGCTCTCTCTTTCAAGAATCTTACTTTAACTTCTCTTCTCCACCTCATCATCTCTCTCCTCTAACTCACATGCTCTCTCTTCCAAGAATGTTCAAAAATCTTCTGTTAAAGATGGTCTAAAAACCATATGACACTCAAATCTTAACACTTCGAATGCTTACTTTGGTAATGGTAAGGGATTTCCTATTCTTGACATTGATTCCTCCAAATTTCGCTATAGAAAACTTTTCCCATATCTAACACACTTCATGTTCTTGAAATTAAGAAAATTCCTTTTTGTTTTGTTCATATAACAATGTCATCTTTGAATTTCACTCTTTTTTAGTTTTCTCATAAAAGACGAGTCTACACGACTACACACTATCGCTCTCACCGAACCTAATGAACACTCATATTATAATGTTTTACAAACAAGAGGTTTGTAAACATATAAGTTGTTTACTAAAGCAAACCCGAACTCCCGTTATCAATCTGTTTTTGTTATTTAATCTTTAAAATTATCGTCAAAACAAGTTTTTCTTAAGCATTAAATTATTGGTGTGAGAGTTTATATGGCATAATTCTAAATGATTTCATAAATTCCAGATTAATTTCCCTTATAGGTCTTTGGCGTGGTTACAAAACCACATATAAGTCGTTGACAGAAAACAAACTTTTAACGTTATCTTTCAATACAATATTAATTATTAAAAATTGACCGGGCCAGAAACGAACAACAAATTTGAATTATTGCATCAGTTGAGATGATCAGATGAAGATTGGTGACGAGGCACACGTGCATGGTAGGACAGGTTCAATGAGAACACCTTTTCTCAAATTGACTTCCAATGAATTGTATCCATCTACTTATTGGTCTCCTCACATTTAATATTCATTCCCAAACAATAAGTTCTTGCATCATATATTACTATTGGAAAAATTCCTAAATAAGACCTATTTTAAAAAGAGGTTTCAAAAATGTCTTAAAATTTTATAATTCAAAAAATGTTCATCTCTGACTCTAACTCATCTTCGACGATACGTTAGGAAATCTAACGCATCGTCGAAGATGACTTAGACTTCCTAACGCATAGCCAAAGATGCGTTAGACTTCTTAACGCATCGTCAACGACGTGTTAGTTTCTTGTTTGTTTTATTTTAATATTATATTAATCTAACTAATATTATATTAATCTAACTAATTCTACTTATTTTTGTGTTTTTATAACTTTTAATCCATAAAGTTTTCTATCATTTCGAATATACCGATAAAAAATGCTTATTTTCATCTATATGTTGGCATAAATTTTATTTAAAATCGTGCGGGTCAAATTTTATTGGATATTTCGATATTAATTTGACATGACTCGGGTTTAGGTAAATTTATGACGGTCTGTAGATAAAAATAAGCATGTTTTATCGGTATATTCGAAATAATATAAAACTTTATATATTAAAAGTTACAAAAAACAAATATAAGTATAAATAGTTATATTAATATAATATTATAAAAACAAACAAGAGGCTAACACGTCGTTGACGACGCGTTAAGAAGTCTAGCATATCTTTGCCGATGTGTTAGGAAGTCTAACTAATCTTCGGCGATGCATTAGGAACTCTAACGCATCTTTGACGATTTGTTTTAAAAACACGTTGTCAAAGATGCGTTAGACTTCCTAACACATAATTGGAGATGAGTTAGAGGGAGAAATTTTTGGAATTCTAAAATTTGAGGATTTTTGGAAACTATTCTCAAAATAGGTCTATTTTAAGAATTTTCCCTTACTATATTAGCTATCTTTTAAAAAAAGCTAATTTCTCTTTAACTCTATGATCATGTTTAGGAGTAGGGGCACCATTAGAGTATTTTTTTTTTTTGGTTCTTCTTTAACCAATTAGAGGATCACCCACCTTTTTAGTGCTTTCTTATAAGGGCGGTAAAAGTGATAACATAGATTTAACACTGAGATGGGACGTTAAGACCTGGGCCGTAAACAGAGAAATGATAATGTGGGTAATTGGGCATTAACAAGGAAATGGTAAGACCTAAATGCTTTAACATGAAAATGGTAGAACTTTAATGTGGTAATAAGGTTTTAAACCACAACGTTTTGTTAAAGAGTTAAGTTAGTTAAAGCTTCACTGACGCTATAAAATTACTTGTTAAACCACAAACACAGCCTAAAAAGAAAAGTCCAAAATAATTTACACGAGCCCACACATCCTCCTTGTTCAAGCCCTTGTATAATACATGTGGCATCACCATGCGTTCCTTTCCATTATCCTTCCAACGGACGCCATCAAGTGGGCTACAACTAACCCCTCTCAGGCTAAAATGAGATGGTGTGATATATGCATACGGTTGTATGATTATGCAAAAGACATCTCATAGTTAAGGAGTTCCTTTTCATTTCTTCTATATATATGATAAAAAAATCTTCTATATATATGATAAAAAAAGTTCGAGGATATACAATCATCTTTGTTGAACAAAAGTGAAAAATACAAAAGTTTATACATGATGTATAAGATATTATACATCGTTTCAACACTGAAATATCTTTAAATAAGCGTAATTTCGGCAACTATATTAGAATAAATAACCATTAATGTTTATAATTTCTATTTATATGTAAATATACTTCTAAGGAATAAAACAAGTTGAAATACGAAGATAAACAGAGATAAACAATGAAAACATACTCAACACACCCCATGGTGAATCAAGACATGACCATACGTAGAGCATACAAAGTAAAGACAACAATCAGGAAATCAAGACATATCCATGTTAACCAAAACACACCCCATGTCATCAAGAGCAAGAAGAAAGACAAAATAGAAGATTCTGACGCAAAACACGGCCATGCCTTCCCAAGACATGGCCATGCCTAGAGCATACGAAGTAAAGATAAAAATCCGGAAATCAAGATATAACCATGTTAACAAAAACACACACCATGTCATCAAGAGCAAGAAGAAAGACAAAATAGAAGATTCTGAAGCAAAGCACGACCATGCCTTCCTAAGACACGACCATGCCTTCAAGTACAAGAGAAAAAGACAAAACCGATGGATTTTGGACTGTTGTGGAACTCAACACGACCATGCCTTGCTTAACACGACCGTGTTAACCCATAGATGTACGATTTGACAAAGAACAATAAATGCTATAGGACAAAAATGAAGACATGGTCGTGCCCCACTCTACACGACCGTGCCTTGAGGGTCTGATAAGCCTATAAATTGAATGATCATATTTCAAGACACATTGGAGAGGCATTAAGTACACATACACTTCATTTAATTCTCTTCAACCACCTCTTTTCTCCACCATTATTAAGGGAATTAATCACATCCATCAAACCATTGAAGATTAAGGAGATTAAACTTTTTTGAGAAGTCATGCGTTAAAGATTAGTCATCCAAATTGGTTAGATTATTTCAATTTGATCATGTTTGTATCTACTACTTTGATAATTATCATTATGCTTATTAGTGGCTAAACTTCCATAGTATCATCTTGGTTTATAATGAATTTAATTGAAATTTAATAATGATAGTAAAACATGTGATTGATTTTAATAATTAATGGTTATGTTGCAAATATCACTTGATGAGGAATTCTATAATACTCTTATAAGATACCCCAAGTTTTAAGTTTGACGATAAGCCGGGAAATTGCTAGTCATGCGAAGCCTTGGTGAACCTTAAAATAGACACCCAGACCCCGAACTTGATGATAAGTAAAGAAATCGCTATTCTTGTGAGGACTTGGTTGTTAAATTAAGAATCCTTAAACTGAACCTCCAAACACCAAGCTTGATGATAGGCCGGGGAACTCCCACTCTTTTGAGGTTTTGGGGAGTAACTTAAGAATCTTTTAAAGAGCTACCAAGATTTCAAGCTTGATGATGAGTTGAGAATTCGCCATTCTTGTAAGAGCTTGGTTGGGGGAAAAACATGAATCATAATATTAACATGGACCAAATGAAATATTAGTAGTGACTAACAATTTTAAAATGAGAATTATTAACAATGTGTGAAAACAGATTGTTGGTGTTCATCTACTAGAATCGGCTAATTACTCGTTAAGTGAGTGTGAAACATAGCTTATTTTAAGTAACTCTTGGGTGGCTATTTCATTAGTTCTATAATTGCTCAAGAGTTGTGTCGGTTAATACTTGGTAATTCAAAGTTAATCCTTTACAACACAACTAATTTTAATTGGTATATTATGTATAATACAAATGTAATTTTTACTAAAGTATTAAGGGCAATACACTTAGTAATTTAATGGATTGTCACATCTTTAAAGTGGGTTAACTTATCTTTATCGAAAACCACTTACTTACATAAAACGACGTTTTAGTAAAAAGGATCAATAGTTATCTCTTTCTTTAATTATCATGGAATAACATGACTAACGATGTTATTCTCACATTTAATAACCATAGCAAGCACATGTCACATGTTTACTAATCAATTATTATACCAAGTTAAGAGGAGTTTTAACCAACCTTGATCTTCTTTCTATCTAAAGATATAAAACCCCAAAAAAATATTTTCTTTTAGATCACGTTTCTTTAAACTCATTTACCAAAACCAAAACCAAATCCAAAACCAAAACCAGTATGATTTTCACTTTCGGTTAAAATAAATACAACGATTTAGTAGTAAAAGTCTATAAGTGTGTCAGTGGATCGATACTTGGTTCTTATCTATACTTAGCTACATATACGATAGATACACTTGACTATTTGTGTGATTAGTTAAGATAAGAATCATTTTTATAATTTTAAAACTAAACATTGTGTGAACAAATATTTGAAAAAGTAACACTTTTTTCGTACTACACCCACAACGCATAAATGCACACTAAGGGTTTTTCATGAATTATTTAAACTAATTGAACCGTCTAAACTATAACAATTTTACTAGTTTGAAATTTAAACAGTTAAAAAAATTCAGGTGTGTAAACCGAATGAGTTGTTTGATCTTTATTATTATTATTATTATTATTATTATTATTGAACGGGCATTTAATCTTTATTATTTAAATATTTCTTTTTAAATACGCAGTTAGGTGTCCCGATGATTGAGTGCTATGTGCCTTATGTCCAAGGCTTGATGCAAAACTACTATCGAGCCGGGGGTCTCACCGGAAGCAGCCTCTCTATCTTTATGGGGTAGAGGTAAGGCTGTCTACATCTTACCCTCCTCAGACCCTACTATAGCTTTGCTATTGGTGGGATATACTGAGTACGATGATGATGATGATGAATCTTTATCAGCTTAAAATTTTTAATAGTATAAATGAATAATTTTAATAATAAAAAATAATCCCAATCGTCTAAACTGAACCATTAAACCATCAATCACGTAAAACAAATGGGTTCGATCGATTCATCAACTAGATCAGTTAGTTTCGCCGTTTCCCAAAAAACTATGCATAGTCTGCAGTTTAACACAAACTTTTATTAAAGTCGGTGGAATTGCTCACATATAGAGTAAAATTCCACTATCCACACCTCACGCTTTAACAATCGTTTGGTGATTCATCAAACAAACACTTTTAAACGTAAAAGGCTATGACTAGACATTATACCCTTCAAACGGTTGGTTAACTGATTCTTAAATAGTTATTTAAAGGTAGGGATTATGACTTAACATCTTAACTTGCGAAGAACAATTAATTTGACTAATTCTCAAAACGATCATTGAAAGACGAGGTTGGATTAAATTGAAGATGACGTGTGTGTATACCCCACATTATATATTTTTGTCTTTATTTGACAAAATATTGTTGGATCATCAAGGTCGGGAGTTAATGAGATGTTCCCATCCACTTAGGTTGGGGGTGAGAAACCAATCTTATGAAAATATGAAATCAACTATGATACATTATATATATATGTAGTATTTCACTTATTTTGTTGGTGTATTAATTGTGAGCGCTCAATCGTGTGTGCACATGCGACCCTATTATAATAATCTTTTATCATCATAACCTTATGCACCTCATTTGCTTCCCTTTTTCTGGTAATTGCGTATAGGCTTATAGCATTAGACATAATCATATTAATTTAATATAAAGTTAAAACTTAAGATAATAATCATAATCATCACTTAATCGGTAGTTTTATTATGATAGTGTCAATGAAGCACAAGTTAAAATAATAATTAGTTAAAAAAAAACTTTATAAGACAAATCATTGACGGAACATACAGAACATAAACAATAAAGTTATAAAAATTAAATATTAGGTGGGTTATCACAAATAAAATATTATCTTAGATATATATATAAAAACATTTAAAAGCTCCGTGGTTGCTTACCACCTCATCTCAAGCCATCAGATTGCTTTATTTATAAATGAAGTGAATTCTCATGCATTTGACTCAAGTTTACGGGTATGAATCTCACCAAACCAGATAGCCCTTAAAGGGGTAATAACATCTCCTTAAATTAAAAATTATTAAAGATATATGAAAAATTAATATATGATTTAAAAAAAGATATTATTTATAATTAAGGAACAATTTCATAGCAAAAAGATACGCGGGTCATGGGTCTTACCAAACCCAGATAGCTTTTAAACGGGTTATAACATCTGATTTGTTTTTATCATCAAACCCCAAAGTACATTATTAACTTCTTACAATAAATATATAAATATAAATATGAATATTAGAAACAAAAAACGCAAAACAACCCCGTAATACAGGGGATAAAAGCTAGTAACAATGTAAAACAAACCTTTAACTAATGAAATGCGATTATAAATGAACACATTACCGAACATTCATGAACCCAAATGAACGAACACAACCTATGTTCATGTTCGTTTATTTGACTTAACGAAAAAAATTTCTTGTTCATGTTCATACATTTATTAAACGAACTATCCGCCGAACGGTTCACGAATAATTCGTTGAACTTCAGGCTCGTTTACTGTAGGTCCCAAAACGACCACGAACATATTTTTCACTTGATAATGTTTCGAGACGGGTGTGGTAAATCAAACGACTGAACAAAATAATATAAATATGATAAGGATAGTGATCGATCTCGTTGTCGGTTTCAAAGGATTAAACATATTATAAAAAAACCGACCCACCCAAGGTGAGCTCCCCTTGGGTGGTGATTTACAACATACAACACACACTGATAAGAACAATACAAGTCCTTGTTTATAGCAAAACAATAACTATCTAGAAGCCTTATCCCGTTTAAGCTAAACGCGCGTACCGAAGCTCTTGTCTCGTGTCTGGTTTTCTCGTCGACTTTAATTATTTACTTGACCATTAAATATTAATTTGATATCGCAAGTCACACTTTTTGACCTTACAATCACCCCCTTGACTTATGATATTAAAAACTTTGTTGAACCATGTCTCGCGTCTTCCACATACATCATGATCCATGATACATCATCATCATATAGTGAAACTTAAAAATAATTCATCTAAAAGCAATAAGTAACCAACATCCTAGCAGCAATCAATCTACATCTCTGGTGACGAGCCGCCGGAAAAACGCGGCCACCACCGTTTTCCACTTTAAATCGCTGTTCACAGCCGCCATCACTCCAACATTCAAGCCCCGCCGCCGTTCTCTATTCCTTTTACCTCCATCTCCATGACCACCGCTACGGCCGCCGCTGAAACCACCGCCACTGCCATGACAATCACCACTGTCTCCACTACAAACCGTTGCTGCCATCTAGTCCGACCTTCTTCTCTTCTCTTCTTTCTTTCTTCGTCGTTCACCGCTACCGGAAAAATGGCCTTTGCTGGAGAAGCGGATTCCGGTGACCAATTAGGGTTTCTAAAATTTCGTTTCTAGATCAGAGAGTATCAAATTTGCTCTTTACATTAGACTTTGCTACAAGTTTACACTAAAACAAGTCGGCACAAGAAAGTCAACAAAGGAAAGTTTGATGAGCCTCCCGCATCTAATGTTTCTAAAACTTGTCGTTGCCGATTCTTCCCAGAAAATAAGATTGAAGTTCAAGTCTTCAAGATTGGAAAATAAAAAATTGTCAAGATCCGATCTTGTTCAAGCTCTTGGATCAAGACAAGTACTAGATTTCAAGAAATAAAGACGAAGTAAGGAACTTGATGAAGGTTCCTGTACATACTCAATCCTAGAGGGAGATTGTAGGGACAATATTCTATATTAGTTTTAGGATTGTGTATGTCTTTATATTTGCTTAAAGTCGGTGTATTACGTACCTCAGTACGTTTATTTTGAAACAATGTTATGTAAACTTGGCGAAATGGTGACCATATAAAAGGGTCACTTTACCCCATTTCTCCACCAACATTTCATAATTCAAAAACACTTTCTAGAAAATAAAGAGATTCTCTCTCTACCACCTACCTAACTTTCCCACTTTCTGTATTTTCTTTCTTACAAACTAAGATCCGAGATCCGAGTGTTGTTAGTGATTTCCGCTAGCTAACAACACGGATTGATCCGAGTAAAGTTGTTAGATCCATCCAAAGAGAACCTACATTTACAGTTCCAAATATACCTACTCTCACATAAGACACAACTATTTTTTTGGATATATACATGGATTGGATCATGTACAAACATGTCTAACCTCTGATGCACATGGACGACTTGGAGGTTAGAGTACTGGTCCTGGGGACGGCATGGGGACAGAAATGCGTCGGAATTGATGTGCGGTTCGTGCATTGCGGTTAAAATATAAAAGATTGGATATTCAGCTTTTGCACAAGATCGTGTTTTAAATTTATAAAAGTGATTTCTACTAAGACTAAACACACACAACATAGGCAAGTGTACCTATCATATACGTAGAATAGTATTGGTAAGAACTAAGTATCGATCAGTGGACACAAATGTTTCCAATAATAAATCTTCGTCTTACTTTAATCGAAAGATTTCAATCATTTTGAGGTTGATTTTTAAGCTTTTATAAAATAGAAATATATAATATATATATAGGTGACAAGAAGAGAAATCCAAATTGAGTAATTCAATTATATGAAAGTTAACCATCTAACATCAAGAATCCACTACATTATTCCTTGATGATTATTAAATAAACATGTGATAAACTTGTCCTAATAATATATGATAGACTATATTCCTCATTTTTGAGTGAACATATTCTATGCCATAATGGTAAATAGTATGCATATTTTCAAGTCCATCCTATGCTTAATAGCATACTACCCCGAGAATGTCA
Organism: Bidens hawaiensis; assembly: GCF_021521415.1. NCBI lineage: Eukaryota > Viridiplantae > Streptophyta > Magnoliopsida > Asterales > Asteraceae > Bidens > Bidens hawaiensis. Next base: position 35,128 of record NW_027506656.1, read on the forward strand.
ATTTAAGTAGACAAGCAGTTTGATATAGTAGAAAGATTAGGATTGACTTCGATTTCTCAACTACCAATCCTAACAACTTCGAGTGATTGTAGTTAACTCACACAACCTCCCTTTGGTTGATTTAGTTAGATAATAATTACACATTCCATTGACATATGATTTCTTTAACTAGCACGATAACCTAAGCAATCGTGTTAACAATGTTATTTTAGAATTATCAAAACTAGAGAAATAGATCATAACTTATATCTCATCATTTCTAAGTATAACATAAGGATCCATGTTTTATCTTGAATAAAGTATCAAAGTATTCTTTTTACCATTTCTAGTTTCCATGAACATGAATTACCATGAATGATTATAAATCATCAACCTTGATGTATTGAATTTAATTGATAAAACATTTCTTATCAATGGATAATTGCAAAATAACCGTGTACTATACCAAACTACACCACATGTTTCACATAATCATCGAGTAGAACAAAGCTTCTTCATAGATTATAGATGGTAATAGCAGTTTAGCTCATAATGAGCATTGTTATGAACATAACAAGAGATGATAACAAACACATGATTAAACTTAAAACAATCTAACCAAATATGGATGAGTCTCCTCTATTGATGATGGATTATGATGGTGTTGATGATGATGGATGATGATGATAACCTCCAAGCCTTCAAACTCCTTACAAGATCTTCAATATGAGTGTTAGTGGGTGTTTTTATAAGTGAAAACCATTTAGAATTCTTCTTCAAGCACACTTCTCAAATGCCACAAGAGCCTCTATTTATAGGCTGTCTGGAGGTAGAAGCACGACCTCGTGCTTTATTAAGCACGGCCCCGTGTCCACGTGTCCCAGTTGCATGTTGTCAGATCGTACATGATGACTCACCACGGGGGTGTGCTTTCAGAGGCACGTCCCCGTGCTTTTATTGACATGTGCTTCAATTCTTTTTGTCTTTATCTGGAAGTGACCATGGCCCCATTGCCAAAGGGGCAAGACCCCGTGCTTTTGTTGACATGTGCTTAAATTCTTGTAAATTTATACTTAATCCTATTCCTCTTACGTTGGATGCTCCATCTGTGAACAAGATCCAAGGATCCTTGGTTTCTTCTAACTGTTGAACCTCCAAGTCAGCTTCCTTTTATATATCACTACTAAAATTAGCCACGAAGTAAGCTAATGCTTGAGACTTTATAGCAGTCCTTGGCTCGTATTGGATATCATATGCACTCAGCTTCACGTCCTATTTAGCCATCCTGCCTGACTTCTCTGGTTTTCTAAGAACATTCTTGATAGGATAGTTAGTTTTCACAATTATTGTATAAGTTTCAAAGTAATGCCTTAACTTAGTAGAAGCCATAATAAGTGCTAGAATTAACTTTTCTAAAAGAGAATAACTGGCTTAAGCATCTTGAAGACTTTTACTTACATAGTAAACATGATTTTTTTCACCTTCATGATCCTTTACAAGGACAACACTTACTGCATTTCCTGAGACAGCTAGGTACAAAGATAGAGGTGCCCTATCTAGTGGCTTCATTAATGCTGGTGCTGAGGATAAGTAATCCTTCAAGGCTTTCAGTACAGCCTCATGCTTCTCCGTCCACTCGAACTTTTTATTCTTTCTAAGGATATTATAGAAATCCTTACACTTTTCCGAAGATCAGGAGATGAACCTATTCAAGGCTGCAATTCTTCCGGTCAACCTTTGCACATCTTTTGCATTCACGGGTGTCTTTAGGTTGATGATGGCTTGAATCTGCTCCGGGCTAGCCTCTATGCCCCTTTTAGTGACCATATAACCAAGGAACTTTCTCGCCTTAACACCAAAATGGCATTTAGATGGATTGAGTTCATGTTATATTGTTCAAGGATATTGAAGGCTTCCTCAAAATCTCTAAGACGATCCTCAGCCTTCTTGGATTTGACCACTATGTCATCTATATAGACTTCCATGGTCTTCCCTAGCTGGTCTTTTAACATCATGTTGACTAGGCGTTGATAAGTTGCACATGCTTTTCTTAGTCCAAAAGGCATGGCAATATAGCAATATATTCGAGTAGGAGTCGTGAATGCCGTGTCTTCTAAATCAGTTGGTTCCATCTGAATTTGTTGAAATCCAGAAGAAGCATCCATAAAGGTAAGCATCTCATGTTCTGCTGTTGCATCCACCATGGAGTCTATATGTGGTAATGGGAAAGGATCCTTGGGGCATGCCTTGTTTAAATCAATGAAATCGACACACACCCTCCACTTTCCATTCTTTTTTTAAACAAAAACCACATTGGCCAACCATCGAGGATACTTAACATCTCTGATCATACCGGCCTGAAGAATTTTTCAACTTCTTCTTGTATGATCGCGTTCCTCTCAGAAGAGAATTTCCTTTGCTTTTGATGGACGGGTTTAATAGAATTATCAAGGCCTAACTTATGAGTAATTACCTCCTTTGAAATACCTATCATGTCTAAGTGCTTGAAGGCAAATGTGGATTTTTGTCGCTTGAGGAAGAATACTCTATCCTCTTTAATCTCATTAGGGATACTGGATCCTAGGAGAACTTTTACATATGGATCCTCGGGATCTAAGGATACTTCCTTTAGGTCCTGTTCTCGAGCCTCCAGAACGTTCCTAGGAGGTTGTTGTAGTTGCTATGCTATCGTTTGTTTAGATGTTGACTTCATGGATGAGGAGTAATAGTTCTTAGCTTCCACCTGGTCACCATCTATTCTTTCTACTCCCCAAGGAGTCGGTAGTTTGATACATTGGTGATAAGTATATGCTATAGCCTTCATTCCATGTAGCCACGGCCTGCCAAGAATAACATTGCAACAAGACAAATTATCAATAACACAATTTTTTGGTAAAATTTAACCCTTCAATGTATATTGGTAGTTTGATGTCCCCTGTTGTTTTCTTTGTTTCACCACTGAAGCCGAATAGCACTGATTTTCTCGGGATGATTTTCGAGTCAGGGATATTCATCTTTTGGAGTATATCGTGTTGGATGATGTTGACCGAGCTTCCACCATCGACTAGGATCCTGCACACATAATGGTTAGCAATAAATAAAGTTACGATAAAACCGTCGTGATGAGGATCCTGAATGCTTGGTGTATCCTCTTCATCAAAGAGGATTCTTTTATCGGTCGTCAAAGTAGTGGATATGACTGGTCGCTCTCCGTTCTCCAACTTAGTCTCCTTAGCATGTCTCTTGGCCGAGGAGAAGGATGTTCCACATATATCTGAGCCTACAGAGATGAAATTGATGACTTGTGCATCTGGTGGGGGCGGAGCTGCTTTCTGCGGGACATCTTCAGGATCCTGGATTCTAGACTTTTTTCTTCCCTAGAGCTCCTTGAAGTGGCCCTTGCTTAGGAGGTATCTGATTTCCCTCCTTAAACCAATACAATCATCGGTCTGATCGCCAAAATCCTCTTGGAACGCACACCATTTGGATTTGTATTTGTATGACGTTGAATTCTCATTTCTCCGACGGCACCTTGCTTTCTCTTCAAGATTCTTCATGGCACAAATTAAACCATGAGTACCAACAAAGAAGCAATACTCGTATATACTTGGATAATCCTCATTGTCATCATCTCCGTCGTCGACTTCTCGGACATTTTGATTGTTGAATTTTTAATAAGGCCTCGAGTTGTTGTTCTTGAATGAGGATCCTTGTTTCTTGTCAGGTGACTCCTGTTTTGCTGGAGTTCCTAATCGTTCTTGGATCTTCTTGTCATCCTCTAGCCTTATAAACCTGATTGACCTGTTTCTAACTTCATTTAAAGTCCTGCATGGGGTCATCACAAGATCGTCATAATTTGGAAAGCCCTTATGTAACCCCATCTTGAATGCCTCAACAGTCGTAGCCATATCAAGATTAGGGATCTCTAGGGCTTCCCTACCAAACTTTGTAAAAAAATCCCTTAAAGATTCATCACTAAGTTGGACAACTCTATATAAATCACTAGTTAACTTTTCAAATTTCCTACTACAAGAAAACTGGCTATTGAACAAGTTAACTAAATGTTAAAAAGAAGTAAAAGAAAAGGGATGAAGACTTAGAAGCCATTTAAGTGCAGATCATGTTAGTGTGGATTTGAAACCCTTGCATAGGCAAGCTTCCTTGAGTCTTTCAGGAATTGGATTGATCTCCATCCTTTCCCTATACTGAGCCACATGCTCTTTCGGATCAGTTGTTCCACCATACACCTTCATGTTGGGGGTTTGAAAGCGTTTTGGGATCTCAGCATCACATATTAGTGGAGCAAATCTGGATAACATGTGGCTGCCCTTTGATATTTCAGGAATCAGACGGACCACCTATTGTATTTTCATGCAAATATGGAGCAATAAAACTATATGAAAAGATGTTGGTTCAATTCGATCTTATTTAAGAAGGAGTTCTCCTGGCACGCTGGATATCATATCCTTAACCTTTTGAAGTTCCTTAGCCATAGCCTGATTGATACCTACATCCTGCATGGAACCAAGATTATTGTCTAAGGATACGTGATTGTAGGTGTTACTTCTTTGTTGATTGAACATCGGCATCCCAAAAGAGTAGCTACGGTAAGAAGCGTCTGCCGCAGCAGTTAATCCACTGGGGGCAATAGTCTGCATGGGAATAATGTCCCCTTGATGGACCTCTGAGGATCTTTTGTGTTAAAGTCCTGAGGATCCTTAATTCTGGAAGAAGGATCCTTGAGGCTGGAAGTTATAGGATCCCTGATGATACAACCCAAAGGATCCTGGCTAAAGGATTGATGATCCTTACTGAAGGTACGAGGATCCTTGAGCTTGCTGACCCATGGACCCTGGTTGAAGGATGGATGATCCTTGCTGGAAAATTGAGGATCCCTGAATCCGCTGACCTATAGATCCCGATTGGAGGATAGATGATCCTTGAACAGGTTTAGCCAAGGATCCTGGAGTGGAAAAATCCAACATCCTAGGCATCAGGGGAGTCTGATCCTCTGCTGGCCTCTTAGTCCTCTTGAGATCTTCTATCTTGCGAAGGATCTCTTGTTTGGTCCTAGTTTGCTGCTCCATATATGCTTTAACCTGCGAAACATAACAGAAACATCATTGTTAGATTTAACCACCAAAGTGGTAGCAGTGGTCTTTGAGCTCTGGAAGACTAGTAGTTATGTCTTGTTTAGTTGTGTCTTGTTTCCAGCAGTAGTAGCCCTTGGTGCTACTGTCATTGGAGGAGGCAATGATGACAAAGTTCTTGATGAGAGATAAACCGAATATAGCATGGTGGTTGAAGCAGAGATTTGCTGAGAGACCATTGAAAGTGATATGGGTAAAAAAGGTTATAAACTGATAGGAATTAATATGGATTATAGCACCAATGGCCCCAAGGTGGGCACCAAATTGTTTTGGTCAAAAATCTTTTAAGGATCAAGTAACCAAATTTGTAAGGTGAGGTTTAGTGCTAGGATGATAATTACGATTATGAAATAGTTGTAAACACAAACACAAGGATTTTTTTAGAGGAAAAGCCCTTAATCTTTTGAGGATCACCGACATAAAAACCCTGGGTGACGACAATTGTCTATCACCACATTATTAATCAAAGAATCGGGATACAATGGTTGGAGTTTATGATCAAAGATTACAAGTAGCTAAGTGTTTGTATGAACTGCTTAGAGAGTTCTTGAGAGAGTATTTTTGAATGTGTGACGTAAGTGAGTGTGTTCGTGACCTAGTTTGATCATAAACTCGGTATATAACAAAAATAACAACTAACGACTTTCTCCTACTAATACGCCATCTTCCCATTATCTTTGTCCACGCCATTTAACCACGTGCTGAACAGGTCCAGTAGCGAAATATGTAGTGGAATAGATCTTGGAGCCGTTACACTTATTATATATCAACCTACACATAAGAAACAATCATTAGGAATACCAATTACTGAGGAACTCTTCAAAAGGATAATCGATCCAGACTCGTCTTCAAGAATAACATATCCTCAGTACTTAATTATTTGTGGCCTAACAGTGTGTACCGAATGAGAAGTTACAGTAATAAGAATGACTCGTTATATGTAACGAATGAGTCTATCAGATCTTCAACACAATTTCCAGATCTTCAAACTCACAGATTCAAACGCAAATCCAAACACCGATCAAACACGTAATTCTCGTTCGTATCAATACCAAATTCAATAAGTAATAGCTTAATAAACTTGTAATAACCCCATAAACAAACCCATATCAATCCGAACGTCCAAATTTTAACCAAACTCATCCAAACTCACTCAAACCATACTCTGTTTCGTAGATATACCAATTAACCTCAATTCCACTGAATTAAACAACAATAAACCAATTTAACTTACAGATAGCTTGTAGATCTGATTACGAACTGAATTCAAATCAATTTGATATCAATTATCCATTAATTACTGATAATCAATTCAAAGTCATTTAACCAGTTTCATAATACAAACTATAACAATTAACCAACGAATTCTTAGTAATTCATCTCAAATAAACATCAACAATCAAATGTCTAGGCTTTAATACCACTTGAGAAACCTATTATGAATGAATCGATTTCAATATATAACTACGAATATAGTTATGTGATATGCTATAGGTGATTGAAGGTGTAATATGTTATATGTGAAGTGAGATAGCAATTCGGCAGAGTAACGACACTCAGAGAATAATATAATAACACTTGTTAAATTATGAACCATGTTACAGGTATATATAGAAGATGAAGTCCCATTCGTTATATATTCCATACCGAATGGGATTCATTCGTCTTCAATCCCTATCTTAACTTAAAGTATAGAGAATGACTCATTCACTATTCCTAATTCGTTAAACACACTTAACAAATGGTGCATAATCATAACGGATAGCCTCATTCGTTAAAAAACCTTAACTAATGGCTAATAATAATAACGTTTGTGTTCGTTCATTAAACATACTTAACGAATGAACCAATAAATAGACGAATGGACTGATAATTAACAAAATGCCCTTTTATATAAAAAAGATAAATTACATTATAAACAAAGACCGAGACGACTAAACAATGCACTAACAGAATATTTATACCGGTTTTAAAAAAACATTGGTATATCAAACATTTACACACACACACATACATACAAATACATACATACATACACACACACATACATACATACATACATACACACATGCAAACATACATACTTACATGTACGTATACACATATACATATACATACATATGTACATACAATATACATATACATACATACATACATACATACATACATACATACATACATACATATACACATACATACATATATACATACATATGTGCGTACGTACGTACATAGATACATACATACACACATACATAGATACAATTAATATACATACATACATACATACATACATACATACATACATACATACATACATACATGCATGCATGCATGCATGCATGCATGCATGCATACATACATACATACATATATATGTACATATGCACATATACACATACATACATACTTACATATACATATATACATATACACATATACACATACACACACACATACATATATATATACATACGTACATACGTACGTACACGTACATAGATACATACATACACACATACATACATACATACATACATACATGCATGCATGCATACATACATGCATGCATGCATATATACATACATACATACATGTACATATGCACATATACACATACATACATACTTACATATACATATACACATATACACATATACAGATATACACATATACACATACATACATATATACATACATACGTACATACATACGTACACGTACGTAAGTACCTACATACATACATACATTTACTTTTTCATTTTTTGAGTAACTTTAATTTTGAATCACAAATTTTTAATCCTTTTAAAAACAAGTGGTTGAGAATGGCTTTGTAGAGTGTTCTCAATTATGCCATCTGCCAACTCCCCCACATTTAATTAAAAATTATATGGGGTAGTTGAAAACTTGCTAAATCTTAACTACAAATATGACAAATTTGAATAATATTATAGAGTACATGAAATTATTATATACATGTTGCCATTTCCTCTTCCATAACCACCATATGTTTATCAAAGACAAATTAAATATGTTGGGATTAGTGATCTTTGAAAATTTATACTGCAGACGACCTGGCGATGTTGCGGTGGTAGCGTACTACCACGATGGAATTGGTGGTCTAGGAATACATATTGAGATCATTGTATTCTGTGACTACCATATCTTAACTTCAAGTTGCTTGGCGTGGTTTACATTTGGAAATTCTCAACATGATCAGAGGGACAAGCCATGTTATTCACATCGATAAAATTTGTGTAGTTTGACAAGTCAATTTTGTAATAGTAAAAAAATATATTTTCATTATTTTTTATTGAATATATATTGGCTTGATTTTTTAAGATACAATTTTGTATAATATTTTGTATACGGTTTGGTTTAATTTTTGATAAGTTATGTTACAGATTGAAAATTATATGTAATAAAGTTTTTACAAATGAAAAACTAAAAGAAAAAACATAAAAAAATTTATTGAAACCAACAATTATTTTAAGATAATTACACCGGTTTTGACAACACAATTGTAAAATGTCCATTTTGCAAAGATTAAAAAAAATATATAACTAATATTAAATGGTTGTTATAAAACTTTCGTTATTTTTTTTGAATATTTATACCGGTTTTATAAAGACCGTTGTTTATATCTAACATACAACGGTTCGTTATGTCAATAACACTAGTTTACATTGTTTTGTATTTATCGTAAACGAACATCTTGTTAGTTAAATTACATCTTTTGCATATCCAAGTAAACTTGAACGATCACGTCTAATCGTGTGCATGGCTCAATAAAATCACATTAAATTTTGGTTGAATATGAAATTGAGATTAACTGCTATAAAATAATCACATTCAGTCGAATAAATTTGCTCAATTTCTCCAAAAATCTCTCTATAAAAATTATCTTTATTATAGCTAATCTACAAATTATGTAGTGGAAATATGCACATGGTGAATTTGTTATCAAATTCACCAAAAGGAGAAAAAGAACATGCAAGAATCCTAGGCAGGTAATGGAGATGTGCTCGGAGGGTGTGTTGAGGCAGATGTATGACTACAGGGTGACTCGTGATAGCACATCCATAGCCTCTGAGGAGCTTATGCAACTCATCTGATGCCGGTTCCCCGATGTCGTCCCCATCATTGATGATGATGATGATGATGTTGAAGTTGAAAAGGTCACAATGTGGGAATGGAATGAGAATATGGGGAAGGTGATTGTGAGTAGATCTAATGACTCATTCAAATTCTACCATCCATACGATATTTCTCTCTTGAGTAAGACTGATTTGAAGCAACTACATATGCTTGAATTGGTCAAACCTACAAATGATGTTTGGGGAGTCGAGGTGGTGAGTTTGGTGAGAGAATTGGCTGTTGTCACACCCCAACCTAGGCGAAATTGTCGGGGCCCGAACTTTGGTTCAAAGCTCACAAGGTACTATCATGCAATTGATATGTGACAATATCTAATTAATTAATTTAAAATTCAAGTACATCAATTCAAAGAAATTACAAAACAAAATCAAATAATCTTGTATAGATTATAATTTTAAAGGTCATATCTATGTGTTCTTCCCCTTAATAAACATGCCAACTGAAAACCTGCAAATGCGTACAAAATAGATATTTTGTCAACAACACATGTTGAGTGAGAAAATCACCAGTTTTGACACTAACAACGATAATATGTATATATATATATATAAATATATGAAAGAGCAAAACTGTTATCTGTGAGTATAAACAATCAAACCCTTGAGCAAATAATGAGTGTCAGTGAAACCATTGCCTTGCGAATCAGGCTTGGGCCAATACGACGGTCGTATGATCATACTATAATGTGATTATGATGAACCTCTCCGAATGCGATAAAATAAACAAGAAAACACGTAACAAATAGCAAATAGTCATTTAATTGATACACACGCAAATATCAGAGTTTGCTAATGAGTATATGATAAAGTATGTAAAAGTAATTAACAGGTACACAGAAGTCCCCAAACTGTTTGAAAACAAGTAAAATAGGGGAATGATTATTCACCTTAACATTCAAGAGAGCTAAATGATAAAATAAAGATATTAAACGAATCTCGAGCCTTAATCAAGCTGACTGATCCGACACAAACTGAACTAGAACTTATATACTGTAAACTATAATTAAAATCAAGAACATAGTTAGTGACGTTAAATCAAACGTATGTATAAAACTCAAGTAATGAGATTTTAACGATTTAAGCGAGCCGGTACTGTTCAGAATCCAAACTTTGAGTTGAAAGTCGGGTTCTGACCAGTACATTCAAAATTTCAAAACGAACATAAAAGTTTTCTGGCCCAAAAGCTAATTTCGATCAGAAGATATAGAAATCAGATAGTCAAATATTTTGACTATTATGCCCTTAAACGGGCTGGAGAGCAACTGACCGGAAAAACCCCATCAGTCAGTAAAATTTATTGAGGGCTTTTGTTAGTTAGACAAAAATAAAATTTTTCATGAAGACAACTTACCCGGAAGATGAATGGAACAATGCGGAAACATGAGTCAAAGGGAAGCTTGAAAGTCAAACCGAAAGATGGAAGTTCTGGAAGAAATCACCATGAACCATTATGAACGAATTTTAAGATACGGGGGATGAATTTCCAGATTATTTTAGGGTTTAGGAATTTGTTTTGATTAACTCTAATACTCTAAAATCGTTTATTATGAAATAGTTCATTTAAGAAAACCGGGTAAGCTTATTATGACAAAATCGAATTAATAAACAATCAAAATTCATTTTTAATATTAGATGTAAGAACATGGACATGTTTATTGTAGTATATAACTTTTCTTGGGGCATAAGTTTCGGGATTTGTGTCAAAAAATAGTCCATGTACTTCTATGAATGCGATTTTTAGCCGTTTTAAACGATTTTAAAGGTTTTTAAGAGTTTTTTGACGAGTTTGAAAGCTTAGTAAATACAAATTAAGGTTAACCAAGTTAAATACTAATAAATATAAAATTTAAATAATTCGAAAGATCCAAATTACATTCTGATTCGGGCTAAACATATACGAATTCAAATATGAAAAACCAGATGTTACAATCTCTCATATTTTTGGGAATTTCGTCCGGAAATTAAGGAAAACTAGAACAATAAAAATAGTGTTAATAAAATAACTAAATTTTAAGGAATAATGTTTTAAATAAAATTTAATCATAACATGGAACCTTGAGTAGTCGGAGCAACGCTCCAAATGAAAATTCGATAAGGGTACTTATATATAGGATGTACCAACAACGTATCCATCATGTCCTTATCATCTCTACATTTGTACCGTTACCCAAAAACACTTTTGGCTCTAAGTTATGACACACAATTTTACGTATTATGATTTCCATGCGAGAACTTGGATAATTACGTATGGATCCATAATTAATTAGATCGTCGGATGATCCACATATTCGCTCCCTCGTGTGGGTTAAAAAAACATTTGCAGATAAAACTTTGTGAGAAAATAAAACTTATAATTAATTATAAATTTAAAACTAGAAGATCGTCATTGTATAAAATATTTCTAATAAAGCAATTGAGGTGAACTTTCGAGTTTAATTAATGAATATGCTCCAGTAAGAAGTTCGTGAGGTGCCGCTGCAGCTTCTTCCCTCTCTCTTCCCCCAAAAAAGGATAGAGATGCCCCGTCCCTTCTTTATGCACATCCATATACATAGCCAGACTATCCAGCTTGGCTTCGCTATCGCTCATGACTTGTATTGTAGTCGGCCCGGAATGCCCCTGTACTCTTTCTAACAATCGAATCGAGGGTCCGGAGGAGAATTGGCCATTCAATCTTGTGAACTAATCGAGACCGAAATTGGAGAAAGAGATACGAACGGAAAGGAATAACCAATCGATGAAAGAACATGAAACCATTCTGTTTCAATAGAGGCTTAAAATTGAAAGAAAACGAAAACCTTGAAGTTGGGATAATTTTTTTATTGAGATTTTAACAAGATTGATCGTGATGAACGAGAATAGGAATTGTCACACCCGGCCCTAAACGGCGGAAACAGCCGGGTGCGCGTGAGTGGGAATTGATAATCAAGCACGGGTTATTGCAAACATTCAAATAAATTTTCCATTACGCATGAAATGTCTAGTACAAAATACATTACATTATTTAGAATTACATATAAAAACATCCACATATGAAAAACGTTGAAGATTTCCGCGCCATATCCCCTTACACGGCGGGGAACAACCACGCGTGTGGAAGGGATAGAACCAAAATCTTCCAAAAACCATTTTTATAGATGTTCTGCGTGAAGTGCTCTATGTGTGACTCCTTGCGCTACTAATTATCACCTGAAAGACACGTAAAAACATTTGAATCAGTATAAACTGAGTGAGTTCACAAGTTTTGGTGACTTGATAAATCGTATTGCATCATATCCTTGATAAAACCATATTGAAACATATTTCTGATAACATCATTAAAACATATGCTTGATAAAACCGTCCCGCGGGTTACGCGCGGACATTTCTGAAAACCGTGCTCGTCCATGCAAAGTGGCGCTGCCACTACGAGCTAAAACAATACCGTCCCGCGGGTTACGCGCGGACGTTGTGCTCGGAAAACTAGGCGCTCGTCCGTGCAAAGAGGTGCGACCCCTACGAGCGGGCTTTACCAGTAGTACTACCCCATGACCATACTAGGCACTCGTCTATGCAAAGAGGTGCGACCCCTACGAGTGGGTTGATCAAACACAGTAGTCCCTACCCTTAGAGTTCCACTGACAAGTGATCACTGTCTAAATCTTGCGCACTTACATTGAAAACCAAGTTAAGCATCATGAACAGATAATCGTTTGCATTGCTTGTAAATATACCATGATAAAACATAATTTAAATACGTGTCCCTCGCCCCGAAAACAGTTTAAAAACAGTGAAAATAGGGGCTGTGAGACTCACCTGTGATTCTTGTTAAGTGATGGTTTAGAGAGAGATTAAACGAGATTCGGGTTTCCTGATGTTAGCCTCGAAATTGGAAGTCTAGAATATGTTTAAATAACAAGAAATATGTGTATTAAGACCAAATAATCAAAGAATATATGGGCTGGTTAGAAAAGTAAATCTCAAGACTAAAGTTTCGGCTTACCTAGCGATGGAACTGGAAACGGATGCTTGGGAGATGGTTAGTGCAGAATTACAGGTTTAAGAGAGGAGTTTGAAGTGTGTTTGTGTGATATTTTTTATTCAAGAATTGATACTTATTTATAGGCAAATTCAAGGGAACACAATCCCTTGATTTAGGGGATTGAAATCTTATTTATATTGGGTGTAATGATGACAAGGTATGGGGTTTATTATTATTTATTTTAGGGATGGGGGTGATGGTCCTAGGGAGTGGTTATAAAGATTCTGATGGATTTGACAGTACATGCAGGATTGTGGTTGGTGAGAGTAGGTGCGGCTGACAGCTGACATTTCGTGTTACAGTATACTTTTCCTGGTGCTGTTGTCAGTGTGCAGTCAAAAGGTAAAAATCTCTGAAACACGCAACTGGTTCTTTCTGGGCGGGGGTAATCCCCTTACATCTGAAGAATAGACTAAGTGTTTTGTGCGTGTAGCCTTGCGCGTATAGCCTTCTGCGTGAAGGCCATTTCTTTGAACGTTGTGGGTCCGGCAGCTCCAGTTGGTCTTCGCGCAAGCGTCCTTGTAACGAATCCTGCGCGTATCACTGCGCAGGCGTCCTTATAAGGAACCCTGCGAGTCCATCTGGCTCTGCTGGAACCAGCGTTCTCAGAGTTTATTAACAGGGTGAACTTTTGGATTTAAGCGAAAAGGTGGTTGGTTTCTGTGCAGACGTTCATGCGTAAGGGTTTTAGTTTTAAGTGTCCCGCATGGATTCTTCCCGCAGGTGTCGCTCATAACTCCTTTTTATTTGATGCGGGTAGGTGCGTAACCTTCTCGTAGTCAGGGACGTTGAGTTTCATTTGTAGATTCTCCATGAGGTCTTGGTATTTCAACATAGTGATCAGTTATGTTGAAGTCAATTCCATCTTGGAGCTTCAAACAAACTAGCTCTCAATGTTCCCTTTTTCCGCGCGCGCATAAATGATTTGGGTCTTAATTAGGAAATTAGGATATTGTTTGAACATAGTTTTACTTATTGATCATTGAAGAGGTATGCAACCCATTAGACAGAAACGACATAAAATTAAGTTATGAAAACACAAAACCTGTGCGCGTGGCGCATATAACATATGCCCGCGCTGATCCAAACATGGCGCGCATCGCATCCGCGCATGGCGCATATAACATATGCCCGCGCTGATCCTAACATGGCGCGCATCACATCAGCGCATGGCGCATATAACATATGCCCGCGCTGATCCTAACATGGCGCGCATCACATCAGCGCATGGCGCATATAACATATGCCCGCGCTGATCCTAACATGGCGCGCACAATATTCACAATCACCTAATAATTAGGTTGATTACTTGGTTTATGGGATTGGGAAATTACCGGGTGTCACATTCTCCCCCTGTTAGGAGAATTTCGTCCCGAAATTTAGGAGGTGTCGCTGGTAGGAGCTATTCTTTGGAAGAGGTATGGGTACTTTTTGCGCATTTGGTCTTCTCTTTCCCAAGTGAATTCAGGTCCACGCTTTGAGTTCCATTGAACCTTTACTAACTTGATTCGGCTTCTTCGCATCTTTTGTTCTTTCCTATCGGTTACTGCTATAGGCTCTTCCACGAAGTGTAGTTGTTTGTCGATATGAACCTCGTCCAATGGTAAAATTAACGTTTCATCAGATAAGCACTTCTTGAGGTTGGACACATGAAACGTGTCGTGAACTCCACTAAGTTCGGCGAGTAAATGGAGTTTATAAGCAACTGGACCGATCCTTTCCAGGATCTCAAATGGTCCGATGTATCGTGGATTTAACTTTCCTCGCTTGCCGAAACGGGGGACTCCTTTCCATGGAGAGACTTTCAAAAGTACTTTATCCCCTACTTGAAATTCCAATGGTTTTCTTCTCACATCTGCATAGCTTTTCTGTCTATCGCGCGCTGCCTTAAGGTGATCCCGTATCTGGAAAATTTTGTCCGTCGTTTCTTGGATCAATTCTGGACCAGTCATTTGCTTGTCACCCACTTCAGCCCAACACAGTGGGGACCTACACTTGCGCCCATACAAGGCTTCAAATGGCGCAGCCTTGAGGCTTGTGTGATAACTGTTATTGTATGAAAATTCAACCAATGGGAGATGAGTATCCCAGCTACCTCCGAAATCGATTGCGCACGCGCGCAGCATATCTTCTAATGTTTGAATGGTTCGCTCGCTTTGTCCATCCGTTTGGGGATGATAAGCCGTACTCATGTCAAGACGAGTACCTAAAGCCCCTTGTAACGATCTCCAAAATCTTGAGGTGAAACGACTATCTCTATCAGAAATGATGGATATCGGAACTCCGTGTTTTGAAACTACTTATCGAATATACAATCGGGCTAACTTTTCCATCTTATCGGTTTCCTTGATCG